>NC_134405.1:341027252-341148138 GCF_038048845.1 Mixophyes fleayi | reverse complement strand
TGGGAGGTGATGACACTACTCATACAGTGATACAATGTAACACAGTAATGGGGAGGTGATGACACTACTCATACAGTGATACAATGTAACGCAGTAATGGGGAGGTGATGACACTACTCATACAGTGATACAATGTAACGCAGTAATGGGGAGGTGATGACACTACTCATACAGTGATACAATGTAACGCAGTAATGGGAGGTGATGACACTACTCATACAGTGATACAATGTAACGCAGTAATGGAGGAGGTGATGACACTACTCATACAGTGATACAATGTAACGCAGTAATGGGGAGGTGATGACACTACTCATACAGTGATACAATGTAACGCAGTAATGAGGAGGTGATGACACTACTCATACAGTGATACAATGTAACGCAGTAATGGGGAGGTGATGACACTACTCATACAGTGATACAATGTAACGCAGTAATGGGGAGGTGATGACACTACTCAACAGTGATAACAATGTAACACAGTAATGGGGAGGTGATGACACTACTCATACAGTGATACAATGTAACACAGTAATGGGGAGGTGATGACACTACTCATACAGTGATACAATGTAACACAGTAATGGGGAGGTGATGACACTACTCATACAGTGATACAATGTAACACAGTAATGGGGAGGTGATGACACTACTCATACAGTGATACAATGTTACACAGTAATGAGGAGGTGATGACACTACTCATACAGTGATACAATGTAACGCATTAATGGGGAGGTGATGACACTACTCATACAGTGATACAATGTAACGCAGTAATGGGGAGGTGATGACACTACTCATACAGTGATACAATGTACACAGTAATGGGAGGTGATGACACTACTCATACAGTGATACAATGTAACACAGTAATGAGGAGGTGATGACACTACTCGTACAGTGATACAATGTAACGCAGTAATGGGGAGGTGATGACACTACTCATACAGTGATACAATGTAACGCAGTAAAGGGGAGGTGATGACACTACTCATACAGTGATACAATGTAACACAGTAATGAGGAGGTGATGACACTACTCATACAGTGATTACAATGTAACACAGTAATGGGGAGGTGATGACACTACTCATACAGTGATACAATGTAATGCAGTAATGGGGAGGTGATGACACTACTCATACAGTGATACAATGTAACACAGTAATGAGGAGGTGATGACACTACTCATACAGTGATACAATGTAACGCAGTAATGGGGAGGTGATGATACTACTCATACAGTGATACAATGTAACGCAGTAATGGGGAGGTGATGACACTACTCATACAGTGATACAATGTAACACAGTAATGGGGAGGTGATGACACTACTCATACAGTGATACAATGTAACACAGTAATGGGGAGGTGATGACACTACTCGTACAGTGATACAATGTAACGCAGTAATGGGGAGGTGATGACACTACTCGTACAGCGATACAATGTAACGCAGTAATGAGTAGGTGATGACACTACTCGTACAGTGATACAATGTAACACAGTAATGGGGAGGTGATGACACTACTCGTACAGTGATACAATGTAACGCAGTAATGGGGAGGTGATGACACTACTCATACAGTGATACAATGTAACGCAGTAATGAGTAGGTGATGACACTACTCATACAGTGATACAATGTAACACAGTAATGGGGAGGTGATGACACTACTCGTACAGTGATATAATGTAACGCAGTAATGGGGAGGTGATGACACTACTCATACAGTGATACAATGGAACACAGTAATGGGGAGGTGATGACACTACTCATACAGTGATACAATGTAACGCAGTAATGAGGAGGTGATGACACTACTCATACAGTGATACAATGTAACGCAGTAATGGGGAGGTGATGACACTACTCATACAGTGATACAATGTAACGCAGTAATGGGGAGGTGATGACACTACTCATACAGTGATACAATGTAACGCAGTAATGGGAGGTGATGACACTACTCATACAGTGATACAATGTAACACAGTAATGGGGAGGTGATGACACTACTCATACAGTAATACAATGTAACACAGTAATGGGGAGGTGATGACACTACTCATACAGTGATACAATGTAACGCAGTAATGGGGAGGTGATGACACTACTCATACAGTGATACAATGTAACGCAGTAATGGGGAGGTGATGACACTACTCATACAGTGATACAATGTAACGCAGTAATGGGGAGGTGATGACACTACTCATACAGTGATACAATGTAACGCAGTAATGAGGAGGTGATGACACTACTCATACAGTGATACAATGTAACGCAGTAATGGGGAGGTGATGACACTACTCATACAGTGATACAATGTAACGCAGTAATGGGGAGGTGATGACACTACTCATACAGTGATACAATGTAACGCAGTAATGAGGAGGTGATGACACTACTCATACAGTGATACAATGTAATGCAGTAATGGGGAGGTGATGACACTACTCATACAGTGATACAATGTAACTCAGTAATGGGGAGGTGATGACACTACTCATACAGTGATACAATGTAACGCAGTAATGGGGAGGTGATGACACTACTCATACAGTGATACAATGTAACACAGTAATGGGGAGGTGATGACACTACTCATACAGTGATACAATGTAACACAGTAATGGGGAGGTGATGACACTACTCATACAGTGATACAATGTAACACAGTAATGGGGAGGTGATGACACTACTCATACAGTGATACAATGTAACACAGTAATGGGGAGGTGATGACACTACTCATACAGTGATACAATGTAACGCAGTAATGGGGAGGTGATGACACTACTCATACAGTGATACAATGTAACGCAGTAATGAGGAGGTGATGACACTACTCATACAGTGATACAATGTAACGCAGTAATGGGGAGGTGATGACACTACTCTTACAGTGATACAATGTAACGCAGTAATGAGGAGGTGATGACACTACTCATACAGTGATACAATGTAACGCAGTAATGGGGAGGTGATGACACTACTCATACAGTGATACAATGTAACACAGTAATGGGGAGGTGATGACACTACTCATACAGTGATACAATGTAACACAGTAATGAGGAGGTGATGACACTACTCATACAGTGATACAATGTAACACAGTAATGGGGAGGTGATGACACTACTCATACAGTGATACAATGTAACGCAGTAATGGGGAGGTGATGACACTACTCATACAGTGATACAATGTAACGCATTAATGAGTAGGTGATGACACTACTCATACAGTGATACAATGTAACGCAGTAATGGGGAGGTGATGACACTACTCGTACAGTGATACAATGTAACGCAGTAATGGGGAGGTGATGACACTACTCATACAGTGATACAATGGAACACAGTAATGGGGAGGTGATGACACTACTCATACAGTGATACAATGTAACACAGTAATGAGGAGGTGATGACACTACTCATACAGTGATACAATGTAACACAGTAATGGGGAGGTGATGATACTACTCATACAGTGATACAATGTAACGCAGTAATGGGGAGGTGATGACACTACTCATACAGTGATACAATGTAACGCAGTAATGAGGAGGTGATGACACTACTCATACAGTGATACAATATAACGCAGTAATGGGGAGGTGATGACACTACTCATACAGTGATACAATGTAATGCAGTAATGGGGAGGTGATGACACTACTCATGCAGTGATACAATGTAACACAGTAATGGGGAGGTGATGATACTACTCATACAGTAATACAATGTAACACAGTAATGGGGAGGTGATGACACTACTCATACAGTGATACAATGTAACAGTAATGGGGAGGTGATGACACTACTCATACAGTGATACAATGTAACACAGTAATGGGGAGGTGATGACACTACTCATACAGTGATACAATGGAACACAGTAATGGGGAGGTGATGACACTACTCATACAGTGATACAATGTAACACAGTAATGAGGAGGTGATGACACTACTCATACAGTGATACAATATAACGCAGTAATGGGGAGGTGATGACACTACTCATACAGTGATACAATGTAACGCAGTAATGGGGAGGTGATGACACTACTCATACAGTGATACAATGTAACGCAGTAATGGGGAGGTGATGACACTACTCATACAGTGATACAATGTAACACAGTAATGGGGAGGTGATGACACTACTCATACAGTGATACAATGTAACACAGTAATGGGGAGGTGATGACACTACTCATACAGTGATACAATGTAACACAGTAATGAGGAGGTGATGACACTACTCATACAGTGATACAATGTAACACAGTAATTGGGAGGTGATGACACTACTCATACAGTGATACAATGTAACACAGTAATGGGGAGGTGATGACACTACTCATACAGTGATACAATGTAACACAGTAATGAGGAGGTGATGACACTACTCATACAGTGATACAATGTAACACAGTAATGGGGAGGTGATGACACTACTCATACAGTGATACAATGTAACACAGTAATGGGGAGGTGATGACACTACTCGTACAGTGATACAATGTAACGCAGTAATGGGGAGGTGATGACACTACTCATACAGTGATACAATGTAACGCAGTAATGGGGAGGTGATGACACTACTCATACAGTGATACAATGTAACACAGTAATGGGGAGGTGATGATACTACTCATACAGTGATACAATGTAACGCAATAATGGGGCGGTGATGACACTACTCATACAGTGATACAATGTAACGCAGTAATGAGTAGGTGATGACACTACTCATACAGTGATACAATGTAACGCAGTAATGAGGAGGTGATGACACTACTCATACAGTGATACAATGTAACGCAGTAATAAGGAGGTGATGACACTACTCATACAGTGATACAATGTAACGCAGTAATGAGGAGGTGATGACACTACTCATACAGTGATACAATGTAACGCAGTAATGTGGAGGTGATGACACTACTCATACAGTGATACAATGTAACGCAGTAATGAGTAGGTGATGACACTACTCATACAGTGATACAATGTAACGCAGTAATGAGGAGGTGATGACACTACTCATACAGTGATACAATGTAACGCAGTAATAAGGAGGTGATGACACTACTCATACAGTGATACAATGTAACGCAGTAATGAGGAGGTGATGACACTACTCATACAGTGATACAATGTAACGCAGTAATGTGGAGGTGATGACACTACTCATACAGTGATACAATGTAACGCAGTAATGGGGAGGTGATGATACTACTCATACAGTGATACAATGTAACACAGTAATGAGGAGGTGATGATACTACTCATACAGTGATACAATGTAACACAGTAATGAGGAGGTGATGATACTACTCATACAGTGATACAATGTAACACAGTAATGGGGGAGGTGATGACACTACTCATACAGTGATACAATGTAACACAGTAATGGGGAGGTGATGACACTACTCATACAGTGATACAATGTAACACAGTAATGGGGAGGTGATGACACTACTCATACAGTGATACAATGCAACGCAGTAATGGGGAGGTGATGACACTACTCGTACAGTGATACAATGTAACGCAGTAATGGGGAGGTGATACTACTCATACAGTGATACAATGTAACACAGTAATGGGGAGGTGATGACACTACTCATACAGTGATACAATGTAACACAGTAATGGGGAGGTGATGATACTACTCATACAGTGATACAATGTAACACAGTAATGGGGAAGTGATGACACTACTCATACAGTGATACAATGTAACGCAGTAATGGGGAGTTGAGGACACTACTCGTACAGTGATACAATGTAACACAGTAATGGGGAGGTGATACTACTCATACAGTGATACAATGTAACGCAGTAATGGGGAGGTGATGACATTATATAGGACATTGATGGGACCACACCTGTAATACTGGGCATAGCGCTGGAGGTCGGATCTCCAAAAGGAAATAAAGATCTATATCACAGATTTGCCAGGAAAGGCTACAGGACCCCAATGTGTGTAGCTTAGAGCAGAGACGGGAGAGGGGGGGATATGATGAAGCTGTCACATATATCTAAAAGTTTTTATAAAAAGTATTGTGCTCATTTATTAGTGATGCACTGTGATTGGTTGATGCAGCTGGGCCTCTGACAACCATTGGCGATGTTGTTAGGAAAGGGGCGTGCCGACAACTGCACCATGGAGACGGTTGTCAAGGAATGACAGAAGGATGCAGATTAGAGATGCTGACAGATAGACCAGGACGGTGCTGCCGAATCTCCAAAGCTGTTCAATATTTTTATTTTAAAATAAAATATATATTGGGTTAGTGTTTTGGCTGAGGTGTTATTATATGGAGTGTCGCCGTCTCCTGCAGATTGCAAATTGGGCTTTGAATACCGGTAGAAAAGAACTATGTTCCTGTGTACTGGTTACAAGTTATACCCTCGTGGTCCCTACATTTGTCCCAAATGTAGCCTGTGCCAGTCTGGGGCTGCGGAGTCATCAGGACTCTTAGATGAACTGAGATGACTTTATCTTGTCTGTGACAGAGGAAACTGTGTATCAGGGGAGAGGAAAAGTGTCAGACGCCTTGTAACCATGTCCTGGTGTGACCCTGCTCCTTCTTCTCCGTCTATGGGGGCCACACAGGCTGCTGAACACAATCTGTGCACAGCGTTTGTCTTGGAAGTGCCCGCTGTATATACCACACTGTCCCGTCTGATGGGCTCATTACACATCTGTATATTATTACAGAGAAATGCTTTGATCTGACTGATGTCTGCTGGTAGCTGCAACTGGTTTAACGAGATCCTGAAATATCTCCTGTCCCAGCAGAAACCTGACACATGTATGCAAAGTATAGATGTGCAACTATAGATCATGTGTAGATCATGTGCAGATCATGTAGACAGTCATGGCCGAAAGTTTTGAGAATGACACAAGTATTGGTTATCACACAGTTTGCTGCTTCAGTGTTTTTAGACCTTTTTGTCAGATGTTGCTATGTTATACTGAAGTAACATTACAGCATTTCATAAGTGTCAAAGTCTTTTATTGACAATTACATTAAGTTTATGTAAAGAGTCAATATTTGCAGTGTTGACCCTTCTTTTTGAAGACCTCTGCAGTTCGCCCTGGCATGCTGGGTTCGCTATTGGAAAAACACACTTGAAAATAATTGTATTCTCACTCATATAGCGCCAACAGAACGCACATTTTATTTTTAATACACGCGTCCAGGTAGGCAACTCTCTGCTGAGAACTGAATCACTTGTCTGTACTCATAGTCGAGACCTTTCTGTCAGCATGAAAGGAGACCGATATTCTCTTTACATATCAAAGAGACTGACCACGAAACGCTGTTATGTGCCGACAAAACTTTGAGAGACATTCTGTGATCTTTAACGACTGAAAAGCTGTCTTTGAAGGAACGGTGACCTCTTTTGCATTGGTTTCCTTGCGAGGATTCAAAATTAGTGGAGAAAATAGAAAAGGAAAGTTATTTAATGGGTGCGTTGCACCCGCAAGTTACTTTAATCTATTGACTTTTACACGTCATTCTGCAAGTTTTACTAAATCAACTACTTTATACGTCTTTATCTTCTTTGTGCTTTTTAGCCATGTGTTTGTATTGTTAGAGTTGTTTATTTTCAGGTTGATGAAATGGGCGCCTGTCACACGCCGGGCAATCGTTCTGCGAACCCCACCCCCGGCAGACTTACCTTCCCCCGCCGGCCGGACACTCCGGCTTGGGCGCCGCCATCTTGGATTCAGGAGTGCGCATGCGCAAACCCGTCATATCTAAATCCTCTGCTGCTCTCCCATTTCGCGATCACATTGGCTCCAAACTTTAAAAGGCACCTCCCCTGGATGTTTGGTGCCTGTTCTTTTAGTTACCTTCTGGTGCTAAAACGTGGCTTCTTCATTCCTCCTTGTCCACAGAGTTGACACTCAATTCCTGTGCTGCACCTCCCTTCCAGTGTACCCTGCAGACTTCTGACCTGATGCTTCCTAAAGCACTCCTGCCGCCATTCCAGTGGTAACCAGTCGTCCGCAGAGCTGACACTCTACTTCTGTGCTGCACCTCCGTATCAGCGTATCCAGCTGACTTTTGTACTGACACTTCCTACAGTGCTCCTACCGCCATCCCTGTGGTAACCGGTTGTCTACCGTTGCTGACCATCTTTGCATGTTCCTCTAAAAAGGTTTCGCCTGGTAGTCCCGGTAAGGGCCGCGACCTGCGATATAGACGCAGCAAAGGCCAAACCGCCTTGTGGCTGGTCCCTGGTGAACTTTTAGTTGTCTGTATCTTCCCACGAGAAGGAGTGGTGAACAAACTATATGGGGTCGTGGACAGATCACTTTAAGTCATGCCACTTACGCCGATGGCATAACCAACACTTGAACTGGTGGGATGCTCCCAACCCTCGTCCTCTAGAGACACCCTTAAATGCTCTGTGCAACAGTTGCAGACACTTGCGGAATTGAACGTGCATCCAAAAGACTGGCATACCTCCCAACTGTCTTGGAATTGGGACAAAAATTCTGAACCGTGTGGCAGTGGGACATCCCCCTGAATTTGGGTCTGTCGGGAAATAGGATGTAAGTAACACCACGTGTGGTGCCAAATTAGGCAGGTATCCTGTCGCTCCTGGTTTGACTCGGTGGCCAGTTGAATGTTTAGTGGTTCTTTAAAATATTTGTTGACTCAGTTGGCTACAAAGCAGTGTGCATGCAACGTGTGCCATCCTCTGGTCTGTCCGTGTGTGCCAACTTTTACGTATATGATTGTGAATATTAGACAGGGCATCAGGCAGTCTCGTATAATGTACCCAGGCACTGACAGAGTTACAGGGGGGCCTGTGGCTCGTTTAATTGTAAAAATTCCCAGGTACAGCGTCTGCAAGTGACTGAAAAGTGACGTCAATGCATTCTGTGCCCACTGAGCCGTGTGTTTCTTCCCTCAGACTGACTCAGCTCTCAGTAATTGTCCCCAGATTTCCATCATGTAAACAAATCTCTGTGTTTTTTCACAAGAGGCGGCGAGCTGCCTGTTCCGTGCCAAGGATCGGGTGCCGCCGGCGGAGTAATGCCTGGATCCTGGTGTGAACAACTCTGCTGGACGGAGTCGATTTACCCCCACGTTAGACGGGTTATTGTCTGGTTGTTTGTGCCGTATTCAACGACCGGCTGCGCTCTTTAGCACAGGCGCCAAAGTTAGGATTTATAAACTGTTTTAGGGTCACCTGATTGTGTTGCATATTGAACACATCGGGAGCGGACTCTCGGGGGTTCCAGGACATTGGCACACAGTAAGTCGGTTTAATGAATGGTTCATTCGTAGCTTGAGAAACACAATCTCAAAAATTTCCCAGCTGATTTTGCCCATGAGCTATAAACAAACGATCTTCTGATGGGATTATATTTAGAAAATAATAGATGGCCTGTAAACATTTGGTGCGGGAACTCTGATCATATTTAAGGTTGGTCTGTGTTGGTATGTCGGTGCCAGCTGCCAATTTATCCAGTAAAAATGGTAGAATATGTCGTTATTGTTAGGGAATTATACAAATGGTGACCCTGAGTAACAGATACTTCTGATTGGAGGAGATAGATACATAATTCCCGTGATTCGTTGGTGCGCTATCTCTGTATTGTGAGCTCATATTAATGAGAATGAAGCTTTTTAATTCAGAAGGAGCCTCAGGTTAACAAAGCGGCAGCCTCAGCTATATCTACAGTAAGTGGCGGGGCCGCTGTAGTAACGCGGTGGTCTGTCCGCAGACGACTTATTTTTTTTTTGCACATTTCGCACATGATGTATAGAATATAAAAGAATTACATTGTACACTGTATGTTATTAGGGGACAAGGGATAGTTAGGATTCTCGGTATTGTTACGTTTTGAGGCTTCTCCCGTTCCGGCAGGTCCACTTGTACAGATTCATGACCTGCAGGTGGCGCTGTTTATAGACACGTTCCAGGCGCTCGAACAACAATTTTAAAACTTTTTCATATGACTTTTCTCATGGAGCTATAAAGAATTCTATTGGTGTAACATTTGTACTGGGAGGCCTCTCTGTATGTTATGTAACAGCGCCTGCTACAATCAGCGGTTACACAGCCTATGTGAAGCTCCACCGTTGTCCTCCTTGTCTTTCTACTTAAGGACTTCAGTATATGTTTTAATCCCCCCTTCCACCCCCAATTTCTGTCTCCACCTCTCCCCTGGAGGTAAGAGTCCTGTGCTTCCTTATCAGACATTCATTTAGAGTAACGGAGAGGAAGTGGAGGGCAGCAACGAGGAAAAGGCTGTTTTGTCGTGGGGGGCGGGACCAAATAAATGGTGATTCACCGTGAATCGCGTCATTTAGGCTAGGCAGATGCGGGAGACTTACCTGCTGTCCCGTGAGTCCGTGAGACCGACCCAGATTTTGGGAGTCTCCGGACATTCCAGGAGAGTTAGCAAGTATACACTATCATCACATTTTATCCTAACACTTTGAAGCTTGTATCCTGTTCTGTGCTTAAAATATGTTTAAAGAACAATAAATAGTAGGTTTGTTGTCACATAAAAAATAATAATTGTAATTCAATTTTTTTATCTAGTGTTCTTAGTCTCGTACAACCTACTAAAGTGTATTTTGATGATAGTTTTGTCACGTAATTAAACCCTGCATCCAATAGAGTCCAACATCCAATATGGATGTTAATATGTGCCAATTACAGATGGTGGCATACTTGCCCACCCTCTGTGGGCACAGCCTGGTGTATTGTGGGAACCAGGAGCTGTTTCTTTGTGCTTCACAACACTTCTGATTGAAAAATTGGGACAAATTAGGCTCTACGATTCACCATCAGCATGTCCTGATCTGCCATTGTTACATCCATATCTGAGACCGTGCCCATAAGGACCATCGAAATCAGTACTTTTGGCGGATAGGTTGTCAATCGACCATCGTACATAGCGGACATCCTGAGCATTGTAGACAGGTGAAGACGTATTCTCCTCTGACATCACCTGATTGCTAAGGATTTAGCTGTTGGTGAGAGGAAGAGATCCTGGATCTTGTCTCCTCTTCTGATCCATGAGTAATGAATCTATTAGTAACAGCCCTGTTCTACTAAAGCAGTATCATCATCATTTCACCTAATAATACTGGGATTTAGGAGACCTTTACTGGTCTCGTGTGACTTTATAGAGTTATACTTTCAAAAATAAGTAAAAAGTCAGAAAAATGTTACAAAGTTGTGTAAAAACTTGTTTCGAATATTTTTACGCAATTTCCTTATCCCTAAGCTACGATTATTTTGGGGTAAATCAATGGTTGGTGGGCAAAAAAATTTCCCCCAGTTTCCCCCATGTAATGACCATAAATAAATATATACATGTCGTAATATGACATGAAAAGACAGTAAATAATATAACATGATAAAACAATAACATCTATCAATGATCCATCACAAATCACAAACTGTTTCCGTCATTGTGGTCATGAAAATGTAGGAAAACAAACCTGCGGCCATGAGAGGGTTAATCCGATCCAGCTCGTTCGGACATTGCCGGCGTAGAAGACTAGGTTCAATATTCGTCATTAGAAGCCGCTTTGCTCCACAACTTCATTGATTGAGGAAAAGGGATTATTTCTCTGTAAATTCGTTTAATAAGCTGGTTGTCTGCGATAAATGGGATGTGTTTATATCACATCTATATATCTCCAGAGGTGTAGGGGTTAATGCGACGTGAGCGAGCCCGTCCGTGTTGTTTCACTTTGTGCCTTGAATCCATAATGTAAAGAAACATTTTTATTGTTCCATCGGCATGAAGACGGATATCTCCATTTGTCTGTGTCAGTCTTACAGATTGTGTGGGTTTCCAGACTGACGAGAGTCAATCGACTTTAAGCAATATTCATGCATGTTACACAGTCGACGGGGGAGCAGACAGCTTGTGCTTGTCACTTCCATCTTGTGTCTCTTACTTAATGTATCGAGGCTTCAGCTCCGTCCCCGCCCCGTTGGCTCAGCGCAAATGTCAGCAATTCCGAGGGCTCGGCTCGGGTTCTCCGTCTTCCAGAGGTTTGGTCTCTACAGGGGATGGATGGCGGGGAGGTCTCATCATTTTCACCAGTTCTGACTTAGTTGGACAGTTTTCACTAGGTAAGAAAATGGAAAATGTCCGTATAATTTATTGTTTCCCTCCAAATTCCGCCCTGTGTTCGTGCTGGCTGAATTCATGTTATGGGGCTGATGCTGTACTGGACGTATGCCCGGTTGCGCATGCCCACAAATAGAGCGCACGTAGATCCACATCTGTAGAGTTGCGTGCACCTGACACTTGATCCACCTTATGACTAGAGAGATGGAAGAGGGGATACATAGGCAAACGAGGGGGGTCCCTAGTGCCCGGAGAACCCCCTCCAAGCCTAGGGCACTGTATAATTGCGGTGGCTGGACCCTGCCCCCGCTTCACATGGCTCTGCTTGAAAACAGAGAGCTGCGTGCACCTAACAGTAGTGCACGCAGCATTGCCCATGTGTATTATAGGGATAGGAAGAGTTGGAGAGCAACCTAGCACTGACTAATATTATAGCCACGCCCCCATGTATGCTGGTCACGCCCACTGGTGGCGTGGTGTAGAAACCCCCCTCTACAAATCCTGCATTGAGGTCTGACGCAGGCCGAGTACTCGAAGGGCGTGTACAGAGGCAGACGAGCGCGGAGCACATGTGCTAGAGGGCAGATACAAATACACATTGATGGTGACTCTTGCTAGCGCTAGCTTGTGATTGGCTGATCGCAAATTCATCTCTTCAGCCAATATGTGCGTTCTTCGTTGGTCGTGCCTATATTATAGGATTTTGTGGGCTTATTTTAACATTCATATATTTTATTTTGCTACTTTCATTCATAGTCGACAAGGAATATTGTATTTGCTCTATTATATCAAACTGAATAGCAAATATGTTTTTCACTAACAAATGAGAATAGATCAACTACAATGAAATGTAGATGGCGAAATTGATTGATAATCTGTTTAAATCAGGTGGATATTTTTTTTTATCCAGAAGGATGGGATTGAGGCTCGTTAAAGTGCGAGTATTGTTACTGTACAATTACATTGTAACAATGCAGGAACTGCCCCATATTGTATATGCCCTGCAAATATCTATCTGTTACGTCAGATCAAAATTGTAAATTGCCTGAAGCAATCCTACCTTTTTTTTTGACTGATAATGTGATTAAAACCGATCGAATTGTATTCTATGCAGGTCACTTTTCTATTGATGTGATTGCACAGAAATGTAATCGCTCATTCGATGAGTGTGCGGCAGCGTTAGGCTGCACATCCAACACGAGATATGTTCACGTAAATGGGTGCGATAATAAATATCATTGTACTAAATAAGACATTAATAGGTCCTCCGGCCTCCAGTACCACCTTTATGCTGATGACACCCAACTCTACCTCTCATCTCCTGACCTTTCCCCATCCCTCCTCTCTAGGGTACCCGTCTGCCTCTCTGCCATCTCCTCCTGGATGTCCTACAGATTTCTAAAACTTAACATTGCTAAAACCAAACTTATTGTCTTCCCTCCATCTAGAACCCCCTCCCCCTCTGACCTCTCTATCAATGTTGACAACTCCACTATTTCATCTGTTCCCCAACTTCGCTGCCTCTGTGTCACCTTCGGCTCCTCTCTCTCCTTTGCCCCCCACATCCATGCTCTTGCCAAATCCTGGTACTTCCAGTTATGCAACATTGCTGGCATTCAGCCCTTCCTGCCACCAAATCTCTCATCTACTCCCTGATCATCTCCCGTTTGGACTACTGTAACCTTCTCCTCACTGGCCTCCCCCACTCTCATCTCGCTCCTCTTCGTTAATCTTCGTTCCGTACTTAATGCTGCCGCCAGACTCCTCTTCTTTTCTCGCCGCTACACATCTGTCTCCCCTCTACCACGCCCTTCACTGACTCCCCTTCCCCTACAGAATCCTTTTCAAGCTCCTCACCCTCACATACAAGGCCCTCGCCAACTCCACTGCTCCCTACATCTCCAACCTCCTCTCTATTTACACTCCTTCCCGCCCTCTGCGATTGGCCAACAATTGTCACCTCTCCTCCCCTCTGATCACCTCTTCCCACTCACGTTTTCAAGACTTCTCCCGTGCTGCTCCCCTTTATTGGAACAAGCTCCCTCGTCCTAGCAGGACCTCCCCCAATCTAAGCAGTTTCAAATGGGCATTAAAACCCCACCTCTTCTTAAAAGCCTTTCACTTATCTGCCTAACTACCCACCTGTCGGCTACCTCTTCCTCTCTCCCCTTCCTCCTTCTCGCTTCGTTCGACCCTGTTCCCATTTCACTTTCCCCTTGTCTTTGGTTTGTCCGCCCTTTCTTTTAGATTGTAAGCTCCTCTGAGCAGGGACCTCTCTCCTCCTGTTTCCACCACTTTTACTCTACAGCTACTCTTTTGACCTCCTTCTTTAGCCTCCTGCCCACCGACTCTGCTCCTGATTTTCACTACTACTTCTCTATAGCTCAGAACCTGTTTCTGCGCCCTCTCTCCTGGGCACAGCGGTTTCTTGCTGGGCTGACTTACCCTCACCCTCACCCTTTCTTTAGCTGTGCTCTGAGCTTCCTGAGTCGTTGTGCTGCTTGTTTATTGTACTGTAATGTTACACCTTGTACTGTCCTATTGTTTGTTCCTGTACAGCGCTGTGGACACTTTGCGGCGCCTTACAAATAAAAATGAATAATAATAATAAAAGACAGGACGTATTCGTGTGTTAATGTTGCATTTAACTTGCAGTGAATTTTGCATTTCAGTGAAAGTGATGCTCTGTTGAAAACTTTCACTCATCTCCACGTGAGAGTATTTTAAGCGGTCGAATAATTTGATGCGTTTAAGAAGCTTTTTGGCCGGGGATTGGCTTGAACATTTCCTGTCTTGTCACGGGTGCATGTTTAAAATTGCAGACTTCACGTGTTGGATCTAAATGCATATTACATGCACACATAACACGGTGGTTTAACTGCATTTTTACTTGCGTCTTAAGGTGATAGAAAGCACATTGCTACGGCTATTGTGTACGCTGCTTTCCTGGCTCATATGCGCTGCTGGTGTAACAGATCTATCTCACGCTGGGAAAAGGGCATAAACAGTCTCTTGGCTGCTTATTTACTTGGTAGCCGCAGGCTCACACAGCGTCTGCACCGGCACGTTGCTACGTGAGAATAAATATTGATTTTCATAATTTTCTGATAAACTGTATCCATGGTCTGTCTGACATTTGTAAACAGTGCAGTGAGTGTAGACACAGCATTACCTATAGTAATCAATAGACCACACTGCTGACATTTATTTTTCCTGTTCACGTCTCAGCGAAGACAACGCAGAATACGATAACATGAGTGACTTCATAGCCGTACGTGCGTACGTGACCCAGGCGACCGGGAGATAATAACTGGAAGATCTCAGGATTCTATTAATCACATGGATTTCTGTACCTAATTACATAATTAAGTCTTATGGGCGTGGCTACATTATAATACAAATGGTATATTAAATGAAGCATCTGACAAGACAGGGGAGTACTCTTGTTTGTGAATATGTTTCACTGTCTACAATAATGTTTCTCCTATCTCAGCTATGACTTTACTGATTACTGTATCGTGGGTTCTGGTACAGTGTTACTGACTGGTATAGGCATTCTCTAATACTGAGGTTCTATATATATATATATATATAGTGACTAGAATGGTCTCTATGGTAGCAGCCTTTGGTCAGTGACCAAGTAAATGTTGGGTCATACTTCACTTCTTGGCCACTTCTTCCTCTAATACAAAGTCCACGATTCATGCTGTCCGCTCACCAAGGGGCACATTTATCAATATTCACATAAAGTGAAAAGTAGTTTTCAATCCTTATAGCAATGATAAGGATGGAACTACTTCTCACATTTATGTACAGCCCTGCACAGAAACAGCAGTTCCGAAAAACTGCTGTTTCAGTGATAAAAAAAAATCATACTTACCCCCCTCTTCGGAAGCGCTGTCTTCGGGTCTTCTCTTCACTCTGCAAGTGCGCATGTCCAGTTCCAAGAACTGGACATGCGCACACAGATCCCCTCTCTGTCTCTGCAACGATAGTTGCAGAGAGAGAGCGCTGAGTGACAGGGAGGGATCATGTGATCCCTCCACACATGCGCTGTCCAGCTCTGCTCTTCGGAGCAGAGCTGACAGCATTAGATTTCTTCAATTCGGATGATGTACGCCAGCCTCAGCTGGTACATTAACATGACAAGTTCCCGAAAAAAATGTTTTTTCGGGACTTGTTAGATTGCGGCCAGGAGCAGTCACCATTCTGTTGAATGGTGACTGCTCCCAAAAACGAAGAGGAGTGCAAAGCAGCAGATATCCATGATATCTGCTGCGATGCACCCTTAATAAATTTGCGGAGGACAGGAGGACACCTTAATGACCCATTAAAAGCACTATCGTGCTTTATTAAATATGCCCCCAAGTCACTGAGATCCCTCAGCCGGGTACCAGCTCTCCAGCGATAGGATCCCTCCTGTCTCCAACTGGTCATAATATTAATCTAGTCTCTCTATAATCCAGGAATTTCCTGAGCTTCTGCCTGGGACAATCCAACTGGCTGGAAATAGACCATCTGCCCGCTTCCAACCAGTCCTCCGGGACTATAACTTCTGTCTGCGGGACACACCACAGCCCCTCACTGAGCTGTCTCCTGATCTCTCCACTGAGCTGTCTCCTGACCTCACTGAGCTGTCTCCTGATCTCTCCACTCAACTCCTCACTGAGCTGTCTCCTGACCTCTCCACTGACCTCACTGAGCTGTCTCATGATGTCTCCACTGAGCTGTCTCCTGACCTCACTGAGCTGTCTCCTGATCTCTCCACTGAGCTGTCTCCTGACCTCACTGAGCTGTCTCCTGATCTCTCCACTGAGCTGTTTCCTGATCTCTCCACTGAGCTGTCTCCTGACCTCACTGAGCTGTCTCCTGATCTCTCCACTCAACTCCTCACTGAGCTGTCTCCTGACCTCTCCACTGACCTCACTGAGCTGTCTCATGATGTCTCCACTGAGCTGTCTCCTGACCTCACTGAGCTGTCTCCTGATCTCTCCACTGAGCTGTCTCCTGACCTCACTGAGCTGTCTCCTGATCTCTCCACTGAGCTGTTTCCTGATCTCTCCACTGAGCTGTCTCCTGACCTCACTGAGCTGTCTCCTGATCTCTCCACTGAGCTGTCTCCTGACCTCACTGAGCTGTCTCCTGATCTCTCCACTGACCTCACTGAGCTGTCTCCTGATCTCTCCACTCAACTCCTCACTGAGCTGTCTCCTGACCTCTCTACTGACCTCACTGAGCTGTTTCCTGATCTCTCCACTCAACTCCTCACTGAGCTGTCTCCTGACCTCTCCACTGACCTCACTGAGCTGTCTTCTGATCTCTCCACTGACCTCACTGAGCTGTCTCATGATGTCTCCACTCAGCTCTGCACTGAGCTGTCTCCTGATCTCTCCACTGACCTCACTGAGCTGTCTCATGATGTCTCCACTGATCTACTCACTGAGCTGTCTCCTGACCTCTCCACTGAGCTGTCTCCTGATGTCTCCTCTCAGCTTCTCACTGAGCTGTCTCCTGACCTCTCCACTGAGCTGTCTCCTGACCTCTCCACTGAGCTCCTCACTGAGCTGTCTCTTGACCTCTCCACTGAGCTCCTCACTGAGCTGTCTCCTGACCTCTCCACTGAGCTGTCTCCTGATGTCTCCACTCAGCTCCTCACTGAGCTGTCTCTGGAGCTCTCCAATGAGCTCCTCCCTGAGCTGTCTCCTGACCTCTCCACTGACCTCTCCACTGACCTCACTGAGCTGTCTCATGATGTCTCCACTGAGCTGTCTCCTGACCTCTCCACTGAGCTGTCTCCCGATGTCTCCACTCAGCTCCTCACTGAGCTGTCTCCTGATCTCTCCACTCAACTCCTCACTGAGCTGTCTCCTGACCTCTCCACTGACCTCACTGAGCTGTCTCATGATGTATCCACTGATCTACTCACTGAGCTGTCTCCACTCAGCACCTCACTGAGATATCCCCAGAGCTCTCCACTGAGCTGTCTCCTGACCTCTCCACTGAGCTCCTCACTGAGCTGTCTCTTGACCTCTCCACTAACCTCACTGAGCTGTCTCCTGACCTCTCCACTGAGCTGTTTCCTGATGTCTCCACTCAGCTCCTCACAGAGCTGTCTCTGGAGCTCTCCACTGAGCTCCTCCCTGAGCTGTCTCCTGATCTCTCCACTGAGCTGTCTCCGGAGCTCTGCACTGAGCTCCTCACTGAGCTGTCTCCTGATCTCTCCACTCAGCTCCTCACTGAGCTGTCTCCTGACCTCTCCACTGACCTCACTGAGCTGTCTCCTGATCTCTCCACTGAGCTGTCTCCTGATCTCTCCACTGACCTCACTGAGCTGTCTCCTGATCTCTCCACTGAGCTGTCTCCTGATCTCTCCACTGACCTCACTGAGCTGTCTCATGATGTCTCCACTGATCTACTCACTGAGCTGTCTCCTGACCTCTCCACTGAGCTGTCTCCTGATGTCTCCACTCAGCTCTGCACTGAGCTGTCTCCTGATCTCTCCACTGACCTCACTGAGCTGTCTCATGATGTCTCCACTGATCTACTCACTGAGCTGTCTCCTGACCTCTCCACTGACCTCACTGAGCTGTCTCCTGATCTCTGCGCTGAGCTGTCTCCTGATGTCTCCACTCAGCTCCTCACTGAGCTGTCTCCTGACCTCTCCACTGACCTCACTGAGCTGTCTTCTGATCTCTCCACTGACCTCACTGAGCTGTCTCATGATGTCTCCACTGATCTACTCACTGAGCTGTCTCCTGACCTCTCCACTGAGCTCCTCACTGAGCTGTCTCTTGACCTCTCCACTGAGCTCCTCACTGAGCTGTCTCCTGACCTCTCCACTGAGCTGTCTCCTGATGTCTCCACTCAGCTCCTCACTGAGCTGTCTCCTTATCTCTCCACTCAACTCCTCACTGAGCTGTCTCATGATCTCTCCACTGAGCTGTCTCCTGATCTCTCCACTGACCTCACTGAGCTGTCTCATGATGTCTCCACTGATCTACTCACTGAGCTGTCTCCTGACCTCTCCACTGAGCTGTCTCCTGATGTCTCCTCTCAGCTCCTCACTGAGCTGTCTCCTGACCTCTCCACTGACCTCACTGAGCTGTCTCCTGATCTCTCCACTGAGCTGTCATCTGATGTCTCCACTCAGCTCTGCGCTGAGCTGTCTCCTGATGTCTCCACTCAACTCCTCACTGAGCTGTCTCCTGACCTCACTGAGCTGTCTCCTGATCTCTCCACTGACCTCACTGAGCTGTCTCATGATGTCTCCACTGATCTACTCACTGAGCTGTCTCCTGACCTCTCCACTGAGCTGTCTCCTGATGTCTCCACTCAGCTCCTCACTGAGCTGTCTCCTGACCTCTCCACTGACCTCACTGAGCTGTCTCCTGATCTCTCCACTGACCTCACTGAGCTGTCTCATGATGTCTCCACTGATCTACTCACTGAGCTGTCTCCTGACCTCTCCACTGAGCTGTCTCTTGACCTCTCCACTGAGCTCCTCACTGAGCTGTCTCCTGACCTCTCCACTGAGCTGTCTCCTGATGTCTCCACTCAGCTCCTCACTGAGCTGTCTCTGGAGCTCTCCACTAAGCTCCTCCCTGAGCTGTCTCCTGACCTCTTCACTGACCTCACTGAGCTGTCTCCTGATCTCTCCACTGAGCTGTCTCCTGACCTCTCCACTGACCTCACTGAGCTGTCTCCTGATCTCTCCACTGAGCTGTCTCCGGAGCTCTGCACTGAGCTCCTCACTGAGCTGTCTCCTGACCTCTCCACTGAGCTCCTCACTGAGCTGTCTCCTGATCTCTCCACTCAGCTCCTCACTGAGCTGTCTCCTGACCTCACTGAGCTGTCTCCTGACCTCTCCACTGACCTCACTGAGCTGTCTCCTGACCTCTCCACTGAGCTGTCTCCTGACCTCTTCACTGAGCTGTCTCCTGATCTCTCCACTGAGCTCCTCACTGAGCTGTCTCCTGACCTCTCCACTGAGCTGTCTCCTGACCTCTCCACTGAGCTCCTCACTGAGCTGTCTCCTGACCTCTCCACTGAGCTGTCTCCTGATGTCTCCACTCAGCTCCTCACTGAGCTGTCTCCTTATCTCTCCACTCAACTCCTCACTGAGCTGTCTCCTGACCTCTCCACTGACCTCCCTGAGCTGTCTCCTGATCTCTCCACTGAGCTGTCTCCTGATCTCTCCACTGACCTCACTGAGCTGTCTCATGATGTCTCCACTGATCTACTCACTGAGCTGTCTCCTGACCTCTCCACTGAGCTGTCTCCTGATGTCTCCTCTCAGCTCCTCACTGAGCTGTCTCCTGACCTCTCCACTGACCTCACTAAGCTGTCTCCTGATCTCTCCACTAAGCTGTCACCTGATGTCTCCACTCAGCTCTGCGCTGAGCTGTCTCCTGACCTCTCCACTCAACTCCTCACTGAGCTGTCTCCTGATCTCTCCACTGAGCTGTCTCCTGATCTCTCCACTGACCTCACTGAGCTGTCTCATGATGTCTCCACTGATCTACTCACTGAGCTGTCTCCTGACCTCTCCACTGAGCTGTCTCCTGATGTCTCCTCTCAGCTTCTCACTGAGCTGTCTCCTGACCTCTCCACTGAGCTGTCTCCTGACCTCTCCACTGAGCTCCTCACTGAGCTGTCTCTTGACCTCTCCACTGACCTCACTGAGCTGTCTCATGATGTCTCCACTGATCTACTCACTGAGCTGTCTCCTGACCTCTCCACTGACCTCACTGAGCTGTCTCCTGATCTCTCCACTGAGCTGTCACCTGATGTCTCCACTCAGCTCTTCACTGAGCTATCTCCTGATCTCTCCACTGACCTCACTGAGCTGTCTCCTGACCTCTCCACTGACCTCACTGAGCTGTCTCCTGATGTCTCCACTGAGCTGTCTCCTGATGTCTCCTCTCAGCTTCTCACTGAGCTGTCTCCTGACCTCTCCACTGAGCTGTCTCCTGACCTCTCCACTGAGCTCCTCACTGAGCTGTCTCCTGACCTCTCCACTGACCTCACTGAGCTGTCTCCTGACCTCTCCACTGAGCTCCTCACTGAGCTGTCTCCTGACCTCTCCACTGACCTCACTGAGCTGTCTCCTGATCTCTCCACTGAGCTGTCTCCTGATGTCTCCTCTCAGCTTCTCACTGAGCTGTCTCCTGACCTCTCCACTGAGCTGTCTCCTGACCTCTCCACTGAGCTCCTCACTGAGCTGTCTCTTGACCTCTCCACTGACCTCACTGAGCTGTCTCATGATGTCTCCACTGATCTACTCACTGAGCTGTCTCCTGACCTCTCCACTGACCTCACTGAGCTGTCTCCTGATCTCTCCACTGAGCTGTCACCTGATGTCTCCACTCAGCTCTTCACTGAGCTATCTCCTGATCTCTCCACTGACCTCACTGAGCTGTCTCCTGACCTCTCCACTGATCTACTCACTGAGCTGTCTCCACTCAGCTCCTCACTGAGCTATCTCCGGAGCTCTCCACTGAGCTGTCTCCTGACCTCTCCACTGACCTCACTGAGCTGTCTCCTGACCTCTTCACTGAGCTGTCTCCTGATCTCTCCACTCAGCTGTCTCCTGATCTCTTCACTGAGCTGTCTCCTGATCTATCCACTCAGCTCCTCACTGAGCTGTCTCCTGATGTCTCCACTGACCTCACTGAGCTGTCTCATGACCTCTCCACTGAGCTGTCTCCTGATCTCTCCACTGAGCTCATTGAACAGCTGTTGTGGAACTACAAGTCACAGCACGCTCCAGCTTGCCACATCTGCTAAAATGTAGTATTATTATTATTATTATTATTATCACACAGCACTGGTATTATAGTGAGGGTGGCTTTATATAGAAGGTGATATATAATGGCACGAACATACCTGGTGATAAGTCACAGGAGCCAGTATACCGAGGGAGCACTGTATAATACTAACATTTAACACTATCCGTTAATTAACACTCTGGCTCTTGAGGTCACCAGCCGCTGATTGATTGATATGAGTCGTTGAGAAATGTTTGAATAATTTGCGGATGGAGAATTGAATTTTAATTACATACAAATATAAAAGAACGATCTCTTTGTCTAACTCAATTCAGAACATGGAGAAATCCAGACGTACAAGAGCCAATACTCTCCTACCGTGTGCCCCCTGTGTATGCCGGTTATCACCGGCACGTGGACGGATCACCGCAGAGAGGGATTGGTGATTGTGGGATGAACACATTTTTACCATATGGGCTGTGATATAATGAACGTACAAATGCAGACTTGGAACCTTTCGGGACTATATATTCTAAAGCAACAACTCACAGGGGCCCCACCCTGCTTCTCCTCCCCATATATCACCACTCTGTGAGGTAAGTTGTGGCGCCAACAGTGAGTAGACAAACGCACAGGGGTGCTTGGCGCAGCCACGTTTATTAGGCGCTGTAACTGCGCTTCTACATTGTTTCCTGCACCGGCGGCATAAACCCCAGATTTTTAAATTCAGTGATATGTCCCTATTTTAATATTGACCATCGTCACATTAAACTCAATCATTTTCAGCCTCTTAGATACAATTTCTACCATCTGTGTATTATTATATATATATTGAGGAGCATATGAAATGCAAATAAAATACATTGTGATGAAATTCAATAATAGCACACAATGGGGATTGTAGGGCCCAAGGTCTGCTAAGCGTGTGTCACGTGTGACGTACTTACATGCCCCGGAGCAGCGCAGGTGAACATGGAAAATGATTTTAGTGGAAATGAGGCATTGGACACGTTATACCAGTCTCTAATTGGAAACACTATGTGATACAAGGCACCTTAATTGCTATTCGGGTGTATCGATGTAGTTCTGGACGGGGCACACAGAATGGGCTCTTGTGTATCCTCCATTATTGCGTTTCACAGCGACACATGGAAACCAGAGACTGTTTGTGGCAAAGCAAAGTTCAAAGTCTCTATCTCAGCGTCACTGCTCGAGTGGTTTGTTTTTAGCATCGGAAAATCAATGGCAGATGTGATTAACTCTTACTCCCAGTACAGAGGCGATCTGGGGCTGCAAACCAGCAGCCTTACCCACCAACCAGCTCTTCCTATATTTATATTCAGATGCAATCAAATGAAAGGAACTGTTCACCTAAATTAATTAATATATGTTATAATGTGAGCTCCCTTCCAGCAGAAGGAAGGGGTTCTGATGTCCCGTCACCCCTGGGGTTCACCACCTGACCTAGCCATCCAATCGGCGCTCTCAATAAGCCCCAATGTGCAAGAACTTCTGGTTCTCCCAGTTCTGGAGAGGGAAGCGTTAGAGAAGCAGTAGGAAAAGCAGTCATGCCTCTTGTATTGTACCTGGATTGTATAAAAAATTAATTTTACTGGATCCAATTCAGAATGTAGTTGACATGCCAGATGTGAGTGACAGTCAGTGGCCCTGACGAAGCAGGAGGACCCGAATAACCGATTTAGTTCTGGATGTAGGGTCCATCTTCACCCCACAGCCTTTCAGCCACCAACATAGTTACAATTCAAAATTGCCAGCCTCATTTCATCAGGGGCAGCACGGTGGCTCAGTGGTTAGCACTTCTGCCTCACAGCACTGGGGTCATGAGTTCGATTCCCGATCATGGACTGTGTGGAGTTTGTCTGTTCTCCCTGTGTTTGTGTGGGTTTCCTCCGGGTGCTTCTGTTTCCTCCCACACGCCAAAAACATACTGGTAGGTTAATTGGTTGCTATCTAAATTGACCCTAGTCTCTCTCTCTGACTGTCTGTGTGTGTGTGTGTGTGTGTGTATATTAGGGAATTTAGACTGTAAGCCCCAATGGGGCAGGGACTGATGTGAGTGAGTTCTCTGTACAGCGCTGCGGAATTAGTGGCGCTATATAAATAAATGATGATGATAATGATGATAGCCCTGAGGCAGGGGGTAGGACTCAGAGAAGTCTCCTTGCCATACAGGAATAGCAGAAAAAAAAAAAAGATGAGCAAATTTGCACCTTGGCAAAATCATGTTGCACTGCAGGGGGCAAATTTAAAATGCAGATAGATTTAGAGTTGGGAGGGGGTAGTGTCCTAGCTCAATTCTAAATTGCAGTGCAAAAATAAAGCTGCCCGGTATTTGCTACATGCAAAAACAAAATCCATTTGCATCCCTTGCATTGCAACATGGTTTATCTGGAAGCAAATTTGCACCTCTTTTTGTTTTATTTCTAACTGTAGATGAGACCGTACTCTCTAAATACACATGTCCAAGGGTGGAATTAGCAGCAAAACCCCGACTAGTTCTAGGCCCCGGTTGTCTGGTTCCTTGTACGCCATCACCTGCGCCTCTGTCAGCCCCCAGCGAGCGTAGCACAGGAGACAGGGTCTGGATTGTGTCCTCTCAGGAGAAGAGCTTTCTCCACAGTTAGATGCTTCACATTCCTTCAATAACCACAACATGAGGATATTTTTAGCCTTCAATACAAAATGTGAAGAAGGAGCGAGGCCCGCACCCCCCAATGACTGCTAGTGCGCGCTGGTGTGAAGACTGACTTTTACCTTCTTTGGAGTGACAGCCGTGTGCTGGAGCAGGATGAAACAGCTCGCAGTGCCTGATCGGCAGCTTAGCAAGACCTATGGCGTCCTTCGAAGCGGACGTAGCGGGGGGAAGAGGCAGAAACCAGCGCAGCAAACGGAAATACTCCCAATATATTGCTGAATCTCCCACATGGGACCCCAACGTCTCACATACGTATTATAGGACAAGTGCACCCCAATGTCTCACATACGTATTGTAGGACTAGTGCACCCCAATGTCTCACATACGTATTGTAGGACTAGTGCACCCCAATGTCTCACATACGTATTGTAGGACAAGTGCACCACAATGTCTCACATACGTATTATAGGACCAGTGCACCCCAATGTCGCACATACGTATTGTAGGACAAGTGCACCCCAATGTCTCACATATTGTAGGACAAGTGCACCCCGATGTCTCACATGCGTATTGTAGCACAAGTGCACCCCAATGTCTCACATGCGTATTGTAGGACAAGTGCACCCCGATGTCTCACATACGTATTGTAGGAAAAGTGCACCCCAATGTCTCACATACGTATTGTAGGACAAGTGCACCCCAATGTCTCACATGCGTATTGTAGGACAAGTGCACCCCAATATCTCACATATGTATTGTAGGACTAGTGCACCCCAATGTCTGACCAATGATAATAATCTAATGAGGGAAAATCACAACATCATTTTGTGTTTTAACAATGTTTCCTTTGCAACTAACGACGGTATTTAAGATTTCATAGTCTACTTAGGAATGTTCCTGTAAATAGAGGTCATCGCCAAATTACTGTAACAGTTAACAAATCTTTTTGTGAATAGGCCACTAAAATATTTTTTTATTAGAAATCTTTTTAATTCCTGGTTATTGTGCTGTGTGTTCCCCTTAAAGGTTTACAAGTATATAAAGCAATTGTTATTTATATTCTTCAGGTTAGTTCCAGGGAATTACTTGGTGATATTGTTTAACATTACAGTGGAAATAACGTTTAATCCACAAAACAGTGGAACGCTGTGAATATCAAGATCATAAGATGTTGGAATTTCTGAGGAAGAGACGATTGTGAATTCCACTTATTGTCTGTAATGTCTGTTGCTCTAGAAGATGGAAAATGATAAATGAAGGTTTGTGCATTGGATAAAACTGTATCAGCACAGATCTGGGGTCACAACGAAAAGAAAATAATTCTGCCTGGAAACGAGAGTTTTGTGACGGTATAATTCCCCGTTAAGTCGAAGATGAATCCGTGATTTCATACCTCTGATTTTGGTGTCTATTTATTAACGGGAGGAGAGCCCTAAATCCTGCGAAAAGGGGAGTTTTCTCAGAATTTAGGACGTCTCACTATTTTCCAAAGCTGTATTTTTTAAATACTCTTTTTCTTGGTTTTGCTATTAAACAACTAATTTTCTCCCAAAAAATGTTAGTAAGCAATCACCACAATACAATCTATTAACCAACAGTTCATATTTCAATGTCGACGTGGATGGATTTAAATGATGGTGCCAGACAAACTTGAGGATACAACACAAGACAGTGAACTTTGGGTGTGGATCCAGGGGTAGAGAGGGAGCAATAAAGGCACCCATGGATGTTACTTGTTTTTATAGCATACAATGTGGTAAGAAGATTAGGGGGTAAATGTATCATAGTCCGGTTTTTTCAACTCGCCGGAAATCGGCGAGTTGACAGCTAAAATTTAAGGCAGCGCTGGCTTGTAAAGGCAAACTTGCCTTTACAAGCCGGAGCCGCTTAAAATTTTAGCTGTCAACTCGCCGATTTCCGGCGAGTTGAAAAAAACGGACTATGATACATTTACCCCCTAAGATGTTTGTATAGCTCTAATCGACACTCGTGAGATATCGGCAACATTTATAGACCATATATCTCACTATTCTATAGGTTCTTATCATCCTCTTTAGTCTGGAGGTCTCTCCAAGCAGCCTAAACGAGAATTTATTGTGTGTGTTCTTTTTTGAATGTGTCTCATAAAACATAGTTATCCACGGACTTTATCCCTCCGAGTCGGAGAGTTTGGGGACGAGGTAAAGGCACTTAGCTGAATGCCGCTGTCGTTATGGGAGTCAGCGACTCTGCTAAGTGGAATCGGAAAATTAAACTCAGGTTGAATCTGTTTATCAGCAAATCAATTCTGATTATTCGAAGCAGCAAAACCGTTACATATCAGGCTGATTAATGTGACTGGTCTCTGGCAGTGATATCCCGGATATAGGTACTGCAGAGAGTTCACAGGTTTTAGGCTTTGTTCCTACTGAGTCGTGGGAGGAATTAGCTGCCCAATTAAAATTAATAATATCACTATACTCCTATAATACCACACACTCATTTAAAGGGGATTTTCACATAAATTATTTTTTCTCATCTATTATAGACAGAGAATCCTGCATTATTAATAGTGAGTCTATTCATAGGGGGCTGGTGGATTATTGTTTCCTATAGGAGCTGAGATATCGCTATGTAACACTGTGTGCAGATGCTATAGTACTAATACTTAATAGATCATTAGTTTACTGACCTTTATTAGGCTTGTGTATGTGACCCACAGATAGCAAAGTTTATGGGGGTAATTAGGAGTAGCATTTCTGGAACTTGCAGCGGCCAATCGGAGCCTGCCATTCATCCAGTGCTGCATGTAATGTGAATTCTGCAGAAAAGAGCTACAGAAATCTGTATGTATGTATTATACAGAGAGCGGAGTATGTATGTATTATACAGAGAGCAGAATATGTATGAGTTATACAGAAAGCAGAGTATGTATGTATTATACAGAGAGCAGAGTATGTATGTATTATACAGTGAGTAGAATATGTATGTGTTATACAGAGAGTAGAGTATGTATGTATAATAAAGAGAGCAGAGTGTGTAGGTGTTATACAGAGAGCTGAGTTTGTATAAGTTATACAGAGAGCAGAGTATGTATGTATAATACAGAGAGCAGAGTATGTAGGTGTTATACAGAGAGCTGAGTATGTATAAGTTATACAGAGAGCAGAGTATGTATGAATTATAAGAGAGCAGAGTATGTAGGTGTTATACAGAGAGCAGAGTATATATGTATAATACAGAGAGCAGAGTATATAGGTGTTATACTGTATACAGAGTATATATGAGCTATATAGAGCATAGAGTGTATATGCATTAAACAGAGAAAAATATATCTGTCTTGTACAGTGAGCAGGGTATATGCATAATATGTACTATATGCAGAGATACAAATACTATATAAAAAGCAGAGATGCATGTATTCTATACAGAGCAGACATACGTGTATTATATACAGAGCAGACATACATGTAGTATATACAGAGCAGACATACGTGTATTATATACAGAGCAGACATACGTGTATTATATACAAAGCAGACATACATGTATATACAGAGCAGACATACGTGTAGTATATACAGAGCAGACATATGTGTATTATATACAGAGCAGACATACGTGTATTATATACAGAGCAGACATACGTGTAATATATACAGAGCAGACATACGTGTATTATATACAGAGCAGACATACGTGTATTATATACAGAGCAGACATACGTGTAATATATACAGAGCAGACATACATGTAGTATATACAGAGCAGAGATACGTGTATTATATACAGAGCAGACCTACGTGTAGTATATACAGAGCAGACATACGTGTATTATATACAGAGCAGACATTCGTGTATTATATACAGAGCAGACATACGTGTAATATATACAGAGCAGACATACGTGTATTATATACAGAGCAGACATACGTGTATTATATACAGAGCAGACATATGTGTAATATATACAGAGCAGACATACATGTAGTATATACAGAGCAGACATACATGTAGTATATACAGAGCAGACATACGTGTATTACATACAGAGCAGACCTACGTGTATTATATATAGAGCAGACATACATGTAGTATATACAGAGCAGAAATACGTGTATTATATACAGAGCAGACATACGTGTAATATATACAGAGTATATGTATCAGACACACAATGAATTAGACATTCCTTATGCAGATTTGTTCCTATTCTATACTGACACCCGGGTGTACTTGTCCCTCTATTAAACCTCTTGTTTTTTTTTATCAGGTCCTATCATTATGTTCTTGTAAACATGTTTGTGCATTACGTCTGTAATTACAGCTGCCGTTTCATCATCTCTGGTACAGAAAAACACCAGAAATAAATGTCCGACATTCACTGATTATCTCAGACTGAATGTCAGCCAGGAACTAGCATCACTGCCTGTAATGAGTGTAAAGCACAAATTCAGATTTCACAATGCACAGGGCACACCCACTGCGAGGACTGTAATCCACAGACACTGGACTGTACAATGTACAGGGCACACCCACTGCGAGGACTGTAATCCACAGACACTGCGCTGTACAATGCACAGGGCACACCCACTGCGAGGACTGTAATCCACAGACACTGCGCTGTACAATGCACAGGGCACACCCACTGCGAGGACTGTAATCCACAGACACTGGGCTGTACAAAGTACAGGACACACCCACTGCGAGGACTGTAATCCACAGACACAGGATTATACAATGTACAGGGCACACACACTGCGAGGACTGTAATCCACAGACACTGGGTTGTACAATGTACAGGGCACACCCACTGCGAGGACTGTAATCCTCAAACACTGGATTATACAATGTACAGGGCACACCCACTGTGAGCACTGTAATCCACAGACACTGGACTGTACAATGTACAGGGCACACTCACTGCGAGGACTGTAATCCACAGACACTGGACTGTACAATGCACAGGGCACACCTACTGCGAGGACTGTAATCCACAGACACTGGGCTGTACAATGCACACGACACACCTACTGCGAGGACTGTAATCCACAGACACTGGGCTGTACAAAGTACAGGACACACCCACTGCGAGGACTGTAATCCACAGACACTGGATTATACAATGCACAGGACACACCCCCTGTGAGGACTGTAATCCACAAACACAGGATTATACAATGTACAGGGCACACCCACTGCGAGGACTGTAATCCACAGACACTGGGTTGTACAATGTACAGGACACACCTACTGCGAGGACTGTAATCCACAGACACTGGGCTGTACAATGCACAGGACACACCCACTGCGAGGACTGTAATCCACAAACACCGGATTGTAGAATGTACAAGACACACCTACTGCGAGGACTGTAATCCACAGACACTGGGCTGTGCAATGCACAGGACACACCTACTGCGAGGACTGTAATCCACAGACACTGGGCTGTACAAAGTACAGGACACACCCACTGCGAGGACTGTAATCCACAGACACTGGATTATACAATGCACAGGACACACCCCCTGTGAGGACTGTAATCCACAGACACAGGATTATACAATGTACAGGGCACACCCACTGCGAGGACTGTAATCCACAGACACTGGGTTGTACAATGTACAGGACACACCTACTGCGAGGACTGTAATCTACAGTCACTGGACTGTACAATGCACAGGACACACCCACTGCGAGGACTGTAATCCACAAACACCGGATTGTAGAATGTACAAGACACACCTACTGCGAGGACTGTAATCCACAGACACTGGGCTGTACAATGCACAGGACACACCTACTGCGAGGACTGTAATCCACAGACACTGGGCTGTACAAAGTACAGGACACACCCACTGCGAGGACTGTAATCCACAGACACTGGATTATACAATGCACAGGACACACCCCCTGTGAGGACTGTAATCCACAGACACAGTATTATACAATGTACAGGGCACACCCACTGCGAGGACTGTAATCCACAAACACTGAATTATACAATGTACAGGGCACACCCACTGCGAGGACTGTAATCCACAAACACTGGATTATACAATGTACAGGGCACACCCACTGCGAGGACTGTAATCCACAAACACTGGATTATACAATGTACAGGGCACACCCACTGTGAGGACTGTAATCCACAAACACTGGATTATACAATGTGCAGGGCACACCCACTGCGAGGACTGTAATCCACAGACACAGGATTATACAATGTACAGGGCACACCTACTGTGAGGACTGTAATCCACAGACACTGGGCTGTACAATGCACAGGACACACCTGCTGCGAGGACTGTAATCCACAGACACTGGGCTGTACAAAGTACAGGACACACCCACTGCGAGGACTGTAATCCACAGACACTGGATTATACAATGCACAGGACACACCCCCTGTGAGGACTGTAATCCACAGACACAGGATTATACAATGTACAGGGCACACCCACTGCGAGGACTGTAATCCACAGACACTGGGTTGTACAATGCACAGGACACACCTACTGCGAGGACTGTAATCCACAGACACTGGGCTGTACAAAGTACAGGACACACCCACTGCGAGGACTGTAATCCACAGACACTGGATTATACAATGCACAGGACACACCCCCTGTGAGGACTGTAATCCACAGACACAGGATTATACAATGTACAGGGCACACCCACTGCGAGGACTGTAATCCACAGACACTGGGTTGTACAATGTACAGGACACACCTACTGCGAGGACTGTAATCCACAGACACTGGGCTGTACAATGCACAGGACACACCTACTGCGAGGACTGTAATCCACAGACACTGGGCTGTACAAAGTGCAGGACACACCCACTGCGAGGACTGTAATCCACAGACACTGGATTATACAATGCACAGGACACACCCCCTGTGAGGACTGTAATCCACAGACACAGTATTATACAATGTACAGGGCACACCCACTGCGAGGACTGTAATCCACAAACACTGAATTATACAATGTACAGGGCACACCCACTGCGAGGACTGTAATCCACAAACACTGGATTATACAATGTACAGGGCACACCCACTGCGAGGACTGTAATCCACAAACACTGGATTATACAATGTACAGGGCACACCCACTGTGAGGACTGTAATCCACAAACACTGGATTATACAATGTGCAGGGCACACCCACTGCGAGGACTGTAATCCACAGACACAGGATTATACAATGTACAGGGCACACCCACTGCGAGGACTGTAATACACAGCCACTGGACTGTACAATGTACAGGGCACACCCACTGTGAGGACTGTAATCCACAAATACTGGATTATACAATGTACAGGGCACACCCACTGCGAGGACTGTAATCCACAAACACTGGGCTGTACAAAGTACAGGACACACCCACTGCGAGGATTGTAATCCACAAACACTGGATTATACAATGTACAGGGCACACCCACTGCGAGGACTGTAATCCACAAACACTGGATTATACAATGTACAGGGCACACCCACTGCGAGGACTGTAATCCACAGACACAGGATTATACAATGTACAGGGCACACCCACTGCGAGGACTGTAATACACAGCCACTGGACTGTACAATGTACAGGACACACCCACTGTGAGGACTGTAATCCACAAACACTGGATTATACAATGTACAGGGCACACCCACTGCGAGGACTGTAATCCACAAACACTGGATTATACAATGTACAGGGCACACCCACTGCGAGGACTGTAATCCACAAACACTGGATTATACAATGTACAGGGCACACCCACTGCGAGGACTGTAATCCACAGACACAGGATTATACAATGTACAGGGCACACCCACTGCGAGGACTGTAATACACAGCCACTGGACTGTACAATGTACAGGGCACACCCACTGTGAGGACTGTAATCCACAAACACTGGATTATACAATGTACAGGGCACACCCACTGCGAGGACTGTAATCCACAAACACTGGATTATACAATGTACAGGGCACACCCACTGCGAGGACTGTAATCCACAGACACTGGGCTGTACAAAGTACAGGACACACCCACTGCGAGGACTGTAATACACAGACACAGGATTATACAATGTGCAGTGTAACCCTCGATGGTCTGGATTTTTTTTTTATACAGTTATAGTTTATTTGAATAAATACATTACGCCTGGATAGCCTCGGCTGCCTCAGAACCTTCTGCTTTTATGGGACATTCAGATGTTTCAGCAATGACTGCGCTGCTCCTGTATGTCAGGGTACAGAGGACAATGTTGTGTAGAGTGGGAGACATTGTGTTAATAAATACATTTTTGGTAAAGCCTTGCAAATTATTGACCATTTGTCCTGAAAATTTGGAAATAGAAGGCGCTGTCCCATTGAAATACATGTGACGTATGTTATAGTCTTTGTCAGTTGAACAAGCAGCAGATTCCACATACTGTGCAGGGTGTAGGTTTTATTAAACACAGCCATAAACATATTAGTCTATAAGAACAATAATGTACTTTTATATGAAGCAATAAGATATACACGAAATAACTGCAAAACAGTCTCCCCCACGCTAACCTCTGTACGGTCTCCCCCACGCTGACCTCTGTACGGTCTCCCCCACGCTGACCTCTGTACGATCTCCCCCACGCTGAGCTCTGTACGGTCTCCCCCACGCTGACCTCTGTACGATCTCCCCCACGCTGACCTCTGTACGGTCTCCCCCACGCTGACCTCTGTACAATCTCCCCCACGCTGACCTCTGTACAATCTCCCCCACGCTGACCTCTGTACGGTCTCCCCCACGCTGACCTCTGTACGGTCTCCCCCACGCTGACCTCTGTACAATCTCCCCCACGCTGACCTCTGTACGGTCTCCCCCACGCTGACCTCTGTACGGTCTCCCCCACGCTGACCTCTGTACAATCTCCCCCACGCTGACCTCTGTACGGTCTCCCCCACGCTGACCTCTGTACGGTCTCCCCCACGCTGACCTCTGTACAATCTCCTCCATGTTGACCTCTGTACGGTCTCCCCCACGCTGACCTCTGTACAGTCTCTCGGACGCTAACCTCTGTACAATCTCCCCCACGCTGACCTCTGTACGGTCTCCCCCACGCTGACCTCTGTACAGTCTCTCGGACGCTAACCTCTGTACGGTCTCCCCCACGTTGACCTCTGTACGGTCTCCCCCACGTTGACCTCTGTACGGTCTTCGGGTACTTGTGAACCATACTGATGTTCCAGACACACATACAGGTTGAATTAGCACATGAATATCTTCCATGTGAGCAGTAACGCCACCCCAAGGCTTCAACTATTGTTATTGACCATTCACACACCTTTCATGTCTCCATTCACTGACGGCCATACACCTCTGCGCAACACCACCGCATGGTCTCCGCCCGCGCACCACCTCTGTAGATCTCCCCCAGTGCACTACCTCCGCACTGTCTCCCCCCGTGCACCACCTCTGCACGTTCTCCCCCCGTGCACCAACTCTGCACTTTCTCCACCCGTGCACCACCTCTGCACATACTCCACCCGTGCACCACCTCTGCACGGTCTCCCCCCACGCACCACCTCCGCACGGTCTCCCCTCACGCACCACCTCCGCACGGTCTCCCCCGACGCACCACCTCCACACGGTCTCCCCCCATGCACCACCTCCGCACGGTCTCCCCTCACGCACCACCTCCGCACGGTCTCTCCCCACGCACCACCTCCACACGGTCTCCCCCCACGCACCACCTCCGCACGGTCTCCCCCCACGCACCACCTCCGCACGGTCTCCCCCCACGCACCACCTCCGCACGGTCTCTCCCCACGCACCACCTCTGCAGTCTCCCCCCACGCACCACCTCCGCACGGTCTCCCCCCACACACCACCTCCACACGGTCTCCCCCCACGCACCACCTCTGCACGTTCTACCCCCGCGCACCAACTCTGCACTTTCTCCACCCACGCACCACCTCCGCACGGTCTCCCCCCACGCACCACCTCTGCACGGTCTCCCCCCACGCACCACCTCCGCACGGTCTCCCCCCACGCACCACCTCCGCACGGTCTCCCCCCACGCACCACCTCTGCACGGTCTCCCCCCACGCACCACCTCCGCACGGTCTCCCCTCACGCACCAACTCCGCACGGTCTCCCCCGCGCACCCACAGGGCCCTCTTTCCTTTTGTTCTCCTTCTAATATTCCATCACCTCCGGTACCTCTAGGCTGCTTCCCTAGCAGGGGCTGGGGGACATCTGCCCTTCCCCCGGGCCGGTCCCTTAGTGGTCTGCCTTGGGCTGGTACGCTGGGCCACCTGCATTTTCTTTCCTTTAAAATGTTCCTAATAGGCTGCTGAGTTGAGTCTGGCCCCTGGGCTACAACTTGCCAGGGTAGAGGGAAAGGTTTAACCTAAAAGCACAAGGACGGGGGACCTAGTCCTGTTTTCTTGAGCTTAGTCCTACTTCCCGCTGATTAGTATCATCACTCTCACTCACTGTCCCAAAATTTTGTCTACATTGTCATGTTAACTGTATATTTATTCATTCAGTCTGTCCTTTGTATTTTGTTCTTTGTGTATCATATTATGTGTTATGGATCGCTGCTCTCTGTATATGTCATGTACGGCGCTGCGGACCCTTTGTGGCGCCTTATAAATAACAGATAATAATAATACTAATAATCAGGGAGGGTGACCTAAATGTGTCAGTCTCCCGGACATTCCTGGAGAGTACACAGTGGACACATTGCATTATAAATATACCCTTATTGTTTAGTGATTTGGACCTAGTGTTAGAAATCAGAGTCTATGCGATTTCTGATCCCTTCTCACTCCAGTCCAGAACCAGATTACAGATTCATAACGGAAGATCCGTTCCGCCGCCGCTATTGTGTCATTACATTCTACGTTATTAGTACATTACTAATAACTATATATCATGTAAGACAGAACGTTATATTGTATATCCTGTAACCTGTACGTTTTGTGTTCCTTCTCCAGGCTCTAACTACACGAATCCGCTTCCTGCGTTGGGCACCATGAACTCCACCCCCGGCCTGGCGACGGAGCACATCGCATCCCCCGGTGCTGCCCTGTCCTGGCAGGCCGCCATAGACGCTGCTCGGCAGGCCAAATTAATGGGCAGCGCGGCCAATGCCACCATATCCACGGTCAGCTCCACACAGAGGAAGAGGCAACAGTACAGCAAGCAGAAAAAGCAGGGGGCCACGACAGCGACCAGGCCCCCGCGGGCGCTACTCTGTCTCACCCTAAAAAATCCCATCCGCAGGGCCTGTATCAGCATCGTGGAGTGGAAGTATCCTTTCTGACATGTGATCGTTGGCGTGGGGGTGTCACGTGGGGTGTAATCAGTGGTACCAGCAGAATGAATCTTCAGAACATCTCCCTGTACCAAGTACCAAGATCCCTTCATCTACTAAACACCCAGCTCCCAACACTTCTAATGAAATTCAGTTTAGGCCACACCCCTGATCCAAGCAGAACACTCCCCTGATCTGTGTAAGCATGCCCCAGATTGTTAAATCACGCCATAAAGTCTTTTAGTCCCATGTCACAGATTTCAACGTCTGAACACATTTTCAAGCATGGCCAAAATAACACCCTCAGTTTTCATGGTGCCAGCGTTGGGACCACACTCGCTGCGGTATCAGCTTTAGTTTTTACACAAGCATAGAAAGAATAACAGTAATCTATTTATGCAGAGAGATCCGAAGAGATAGTTACAAATTAACTAGTCAACAAATACTTATTTTGTGTTTAGGGGAGTGACCCTGGTCTAGCTCCGCCCATGGGAGTGGTTTTCTCCAGATCTATTTCCTGCTTGTCCGACTCTTCCTTAGTTTTGAATTGAACGATTGCCTATTCACTGACCCACTAGCAGACCTGGGTGGGTTGCCATTAGTGTGAATAAAGAGGACAGCACTTTTGTGTTTTAAATTGTACCCATCACCCCCCCCTTCTCCAGACACACAGGGGAGGAAGGCATTCAGTGTGCTGAAGAGATATTTATCAGTTCACTAAAAAATTGTGGCTCATACCTCATGCCTTGGTGATGTCACTGATTCCTAGTGAATCGATGGGCTCTATGCTCCAGAAAATTGGTTAAGCTGAAAAATGCTTCCGTTGTGTGCAGACAGAACCAGACCATCCACAAGGCTCCCTAGGGCCCACTCGGCACCGAGGGGTCCAGTTTACACTATCCCTTTTTTATTTTTTGTGATGATTGGAGGGGTTAGATCAGGGCCCAAAATGGTATCTTGCCTAGAGCCCGTGGGATCTTAGCCTGGCTCTGCAGGCAGAGGATGGGTACACGGATGTGGTTCATGATGGTCTCTGTAATAGAAGGCAGAGTTCCTAAAATCTATTTGTAACTTATCGTGTAGAGTTCATTTCGCTTGTTACCAAGGGGTTAAGTAGAAGTGGTAATGACAGGTCACGGATAGCCACGGGGAAGAGGGAAGGGTTTAATCTAGAAGCACAAAGACGGGGGACTTAGCAAGAACCATGTGTTTATTCTGGCACACGCGTGCTGACACCGTTTGACATGTGAGGGGGATCTTGGCGTGAACCGCCTCATCCAGTTCAGAGAGCAGATGTTCTTCGTCAGGGTAGAAGTAGTGGGGATTAACTCACTGCTGGATAAAGACAGTAACTGAGAACCACAGTGACCGTAGACGAATCTAACCATCTGCCTGCTTGTGTTGTCGGACTGATGGACACCCCAAGCTAATGAGACACTGACACCCAAGTCCTGGGGTAGGATGGTCCTCGGGGGCTTTAGAGAAGGAGCCTTCTGGAGACCGAGCCTGAATTCAGGGATGTAGACTGCAGGGGGCAAAGTTCTGAAGACCAAGCGTGGGACTTCCAAGGACTGGTTACGATGCTACTGTAGCCTCCCTGGCCGCCCGCTCTGTACTCAAAAGAGTAGAGTGGGATCCTGTTCTGAGCATACGTGACCTGGCACACTCATCGTAGACCTTCCCCCCCCCCCCTCGAGAATGGAGGCTTTGCTCAGTGTGGAGCCCAGTCTCACCTGCTAGCCCTATAGTTTACGCACCCCTCTAGCTCTGCCACTACATATACCTGTCACGAACACACAGCGATAGTGGCCACTTTTTGGGCTGAACAAACTTTTATGACACAAAGGGGCATATTCAATTCCGATCCAATACACGGTAACGTGCGTTACCGCGGAAAATGCGCAGTACTGTCGGTAATACGGTACCGCAATAACGGGGATTTTAGTACGCAGCCCTATGGGCTGCGAACGAAAATCCACTTTATTGCGGTACCGCGGATTATGTTCGCGGCCGTTCCGGCGCGATCCCGCAGATCGAGATCGGAATTGAATATGCCCCTCAGTGTCTATTTTGCAAATATAATCCCTATCTTCTATCTGTCGGTTGGATACACTCTTTAGCAGAGTGTATCTAACCAGTACCATATTGAGCACATTATTTATCTTCAGGGACCAGGTCTATAGAGTCTATGCTTGCCCCTCCCCTGGAGTTTGAGAATCTGACCAATAAAGTACTAGTTAGATACACTCTATAGCAGAGTGTATCAGATCAATGGTTAAACATAGGATCGGTCTTATACTTAAAGAATAGACAAAACCATGTTACAATGCAAGGGGTGCAAATTAGTTTATTATTTTGCACATAAGTTAAATACTGACTGTTTTGTCATCTGGCACACAAATATTTGCTAGATTTATTTTTACACTAAATTCTAACGTTGATCTAGGACACGCCTTATACCCCAACTATAAATCTGTCCCCACAATTTACCTCCCCCTCCAATGCAACATGGCTTGGCCCAGGTGCAAAGTTACTCCTATTGTATGCTGTGCTCTCCTTAATGACTCAGATGACTCAGGCCCCAATCGTCTATTTTGCATGTAAAAAATTCCCAAATTTACTCCTGGCCACATGGTGACATATGGGGAAGGGGGGGGGGGGGGTGCAGGGACAAAATATTAATATATTCAGTAGATGAATTAATGTCAAGTCATATTTAGAATCCAAAAACTTTGCTGGACACAACTCTCGATACACTTTAGAAATATACAGACAACTGACGAGTTTGTGTTTAAGGACCAGCGAACGCCTCAGCTGAGGTCTGTAGAGGAATAAAATGGATGCATATATCTACAGCAAGGGCTCAGCCACTGTCCATGTTTTTTTTCTTTTCTCATTTTAAACCCAATTTCATCACCATGGAAACGCTCCCAATTCCCCCTCGTACTCCCGAGATCTGCGCATCACGCAATGGCTGTTTAGCTATGTACTAACTTACTTAACTGTGTGATTCATCTTGGCGTAATATAAGGTCGGTGAGCTGACAGGTATATTACAGGTTTGTGTGGGTTTAATACGTGACTGTATCAGATACGTTTCCTTAACACCCTCTTCCAGACCCTTTGAAATCATTATTTTACTGACTATTTTTGCCAACTGTGTGGCCTTAGCTGTGTATATCCCCTTCCCAGAAGATGACTCAAACGCTACCAACTCCAACCTGGTAAGTACTTGGTTTTAATCTTTTTAGTCTCTGTGTCTGTTCCGCTCTACGTTACTGAGAAATGATTGTTCTTCCACTGTGAAGATCTTGCGTGGCCCCCAGAGGGGTGGTTGGTGGCCCCTTTGGTTTGGTTGCTCGTATATATATATATTTTGTTAATTGTGGAAGGTTTGAACCTGCATACAAGTGGATCTGTCACCTACGTATGTATCACTTGTTATCTATCTCCTCCCTGTAGTGCCTGCGGCATTCTATGCAAATAGGGAGGGAGGAGACAAAAAAAAAATATGGCTACTCCCTTTTGGGGGGAGGGTTTAAAAGATGTCTACAAAATTAAGTTTTTACCTGTTTAATTTAATTTGTAAATAACAAAATCTGCTACCCTGGCTTTAATAGTGGGTGACAGGTCTGCTGTACATCTCTGTGTCATCATTTGGCTTATTTTGGGGTGTGCTTTGTTATTGTACATTATATTTTATGAGTGGAATTGAAATGGTGGGTTTGTATTATGTGTCACTGTGGATTATAGTTGATGAATGTACATTGATGATGAGGGTGACGGGATTTGCACCCTTTTGGGAGTGATTTTAGCCCCTCCCTGTGTAAGATTGTATCTGCTGTTCATTTATAAGAAATAACTGTTTTGTGTTGTGTATGAATATAATTTGCTGTTGACGCAGCGATAATACCTGGTTACCGTGATGTGTTGTGCTGCTGACACAGTAAGACGTTATTCAGCGAGTAAATAGAGAGTGATTTGTGGTCTCCGCTCTGAATTCAGCTCATTGTACAGTCAGAGAGAGAGATCAGGGTTACTTGGAGGGGATTTGGTAAAAATGTTTTTGAAAACGAACCAAGATATATTCCCACGTGTTTCAGTTGTTCCCCCGTCACCCAGATTTATCAGATGGAAATTACAATGTGTGTGACATCAATCTAGGAGCATGCTGGAACTCTGTGTGGCTCGTCTGCTGTTGCGGAACTACAAGTGCCAGCATGCTCCAATACACCTCACCTCACAATGCTGCCTCCATTGTATCATTTATCTTAGTGCGGAGAATATTCTTTTTTAAGTTATATTCTGTTTATTGTTAATGCTCTTTTTGTTATAAATCCTCTTTGACTTTGCAATACTTTGGCTGTGGGGAACATACAGTGGCTCTAAAAAGTATTCACCCAAATATCCAGCGGGTATTTAACCTATTCACCCCATTGGCATTATTCACATTTTATTTTCTTATATCATGGGATTAACATTTATTTGCTGAGGGATTCTTACCACTGATAAACATAAAAATCTGTAATGTCAAATAAAAAACAACAACTCTAAAGCGTTTCTAAATTAATTATAAATAAAAGAGATATCAATTGGTTACATAATTACCATCCCCTCCCCCCATGTTCTCATATTAGGAGGGATAATGTTCTTGGGATGATGCACTAGGAGGGATAATGTTCTTGGTATGATGCACTAGGAGGGATAATGTTCTTGGGATGATGCACTAGGAGGGATTATATTTTTAGGATGATGCACTAGGAGGGATTATGGTTTTAGGATGATACACTAGGAGGGTTAATGTTCTTGGAATGATGCACTAGGAGGGATAATGTTCTTGGGATGATGCACTAGGAGGGATTATGTTTTTAGGATGATGTACTAGGAGGGGTAATGTACTTGGGATGACGCAATAGGAGAGATAATGTTTTTGGGATGATGCACTAGGAGGGATTATGTTCTTTGGATGATGCACTAGGACGGATAATGTTCTAGGGATGATGCACTAGGAGGGATAATGTTCTTGGGATGATGCACTAGGAGGGATAATGTTCTTGGTATGATGCACTAGGAGGGATAATGTCCTTGGGATGATGCACTTGTAGGGATTATGTTTTTAGGATGATGCACTAGGAGGGATTATGTTCTTGGGATGATGCACTAGGAGGAATTATGTTCTTGGCATGATGCACTAGGAGGGATAATATTCTTGGGATGATGCACTAGGAGGGATAATGTTCTTGGGATGATGCACTAGGAGGGATAATGTACTTGGGATGATGCACTTGTAGGGATTATGTTTTTAGGATGATGCACTAGGAGGGATTATGTTCTTGGGATGATGCACTAGGAGGAATTATGTTCTTGGCATGATGCACTAGGAGGGATAATATTCTTGGGATGATGCACTAGGAGGGATAATGTTCTTGGGATGATGCACTAGGAGGGATAATGTACTTGGGATGATGCACTCGGAGGGATAATGTTCTTGGGATGATGCACTAGGAGGGATTATGTTCTTGGGATGATGCACTAGGAGGGATTATGTTCTTGGGATGATGCACTAGGAAGGATTATGTTCTTGGGATAATGCACTAGGAGGGATAATGTTCTTGGGATGATGCACTTGGAGGAATTATGTTTTTAGGATGATGCACTAGGAGGGATTGTTTTTAGGATGATGCACTAGGAGGGTTAATGTTCTTGGAATGATGCACTAGGAGGGATAATGTTCTTGGGATGATGCACTAGGAGGGATAATGTTCTTGGTATGATGCACTAGGAGGGATAATGTTCTTGGTATGATGCACTAGGAGGGATAATGTCCTTGGGATGATGCACTAGGAGGGATTATGTTCTTTCGATGATGCACTAGGACGGATAATGTTCTTGGGATGATGCACTAGAAGGATTATGTTCTTTGGATGATGCACTAGGAGGGATTATGTTCTTGGGGTGATGCACTAGGAGAGATAATGTTCTTGGGATGATGCACTGGGAGGGATTATGTTCTTGGGATGATGCACTAGGAGGGATTATGTTCTTGGGGTGATGCACTAGGAGGGATTATGTTCTTGGGATGATGCACTAGGAGCGATAATGTTCTTGGGATAATGCACTAGGAGGGATAATGTTCTTGGGATGATGCACTAGGAGGGATAATGTTCTTGGGATGATGCACTTGGAGGAATTATGTTTTTAGGATGATGCACTAGGAGGGATTGTTTTTAGGATGATGCACTAGGAGGGATTATGGTTTTGGGATGATGCACTAGGAGGGTTAATGTTCTTGGAATGATGCACTAGGAGGGATAATGTTCTTAGGATGATGCACTAGAAGGGATTATGTTTTTAGGATGATGCACTAGGAGGGTTAATGTTCTTGGAATGATGCATTAGGAGGGATAATATTCTTGGGATGATGCACTAGGAGGGATTATGTTCTTTCGATGATGCACTAGGACGGATAATGTTCTTGGGATGATGCACTAGGAGGGATTATGTTCTTTGGATGATGCACTAGGAGGGATTATGTTCTTGGGATTATGCACTAGGAGAGATAATGTTCTTGGGATGATGCACTAGGAGGGATTATGTTCTTGGGATGATGCACTAGGAGGAATTATGTTCTTGGCATGATGCACTAGGAGGGATAATATTCTTGGGGTGATGCACTAGGAGCGATAATGTTCTTGGGATGATGCACTAGGAGGAATAATGTTCTTGGGATAATGCACTAGGAGGGAAAATGTCCTTCGGATAATGCACTAGGAGGGATAATGTTCTTGGGATAATGCACTAGGAGGGATAATATCCTTTGGATGATGCACTTGGAGGGATAATGTTCTTGGGATAATGCACTAGGATGGATAATGTCCTTTGGATGATGCACTAGGAGGAATAATGTTCTTGGGATGATGCACTAGGATGGATAATGTCCTTTGGATGATGCACTAGGAGAAATAGTGTTCTTGGGATGATGCACTAGGAGGGATTATGTTTTTGGGATGATGCACTAGGATGGATAATGTCCTTTGGATGATGCACTAGGAGAAATAATGTTCTTGGGATGATGTACTAGGAGGGATTATGTTTTTGGGATGATGCACTAGGAGGGATTATGTTCTTGGGATGATGTGCTAGAAGGGATTATGTTCTTGGGATGATGCACTAGGAGCGATAATGTTCTTGGGATGATAAACTAGGAGGGATAATGTTCTTGGGATGATGTGCTAGGAGGTATTATGTTCTTGGGATGATGCACTAGGTGGGATGATGTGCTAGGAGGGATTATGTTCTTTGGAAGATGCACTAGGAGGGATAATGTTCTTGGGATGATGAACTAGGAGGGATAATGTTTTTGGGATGATGCACTAGGAGGTATTATGTTCTTGGGATGATGCACTAGGTGGGATAGATGTGTTAGGAGGGATTATGTACTTTGGAAGATGCACTAGGAGGGATAATGTACTTGGGATGATGAACTAGGAGGGATAATGTTCTTGGGATGATACTCTAAGAGGGATAATGTTCTTGGGATGATGCACTAGGGCACTAGGAGCGATAATGTTCTTGGGATGATACACTAGGAGGGATTATGTTCTTGGGATGATGTTCTAGGAGGTATTATGTTCTTGGGATGATGCACTAGGTGGGATGATGTGCTAGGAGGGATTATGTTCTTTGGAAGATGCACTAGGAGGGATTATGTTCTTTGGAAGATGCACTAGGAGGGATTATGTTCTTGGGATGATGCGCTAGGAGGAATAATGTACTTGGGATGATGCACTAGGAGAGATAATGTCCTTGGATGATGTACTAGGAGGGATAATGTCCTTGGGGTGATGCACTGGGAAGGACAAATGTCCTGGGATAATGCGTAACGTTAGATTTATGCCATAGATAGAATTTAGCCAAAAATTTAGTTTCCTCAGACCATAGAGTCTTCCCCCTCTTGGTATGATGGTCTTCCACATTTCTTCTGGCAGACTCTAGATGAAATTTCATGTGATTTTTTCAGATGTGTCTCTGTGCTGTTGTCCCATGGACAGTCACTTCCATCTCTGCCATGGAAGACTATAGTTCTGGCAGAGTTTTTGCAGGTTTCTTGGAATGTTTCAATAACATTTGCTCAGTTTTAACTTTGAATGTTTATTCTTCATGATGAAGCTTTGGTTTGTAATTGAACTAACCAATGGTGGGACCTCTCATTATTTAGAAATCTATTAAAACAGTTCTTATATTTGACATCGGTCAGTTTTATGATTTCCAGAATAAATCCATTTTGATTCCACGATAGGTGAAAATAAAATGTAAAAAATGCCAAAGAAGCTGAATGCTTTTAATAGTGGTTGTATATTGCTGTTGATGTCACTGTGTATAGTGATTTATATTGATGTCTATGAAGCAGTTTATTTGTTGACTAAAAAACTTTATACAGCTTTTTCCAATTTTGCAAAGCATATAAAAATGTATTATTGATAAAAGAACTCCAATTGAATGTGTTTTACAATAGAACAACCCCTGCTGCATTCACATTGGCCTCGGCAGACGGTTTGTCTTCTAGGTATTGACACTTTAAATTAACACAATGAGCAGTGAAATGTACTAAGAGCTCTGATTGGTCGGCCCAACACCTGTCATTTTTTGTTGGAGGGGTCTTGTAAGAGTTACGCTGAGGACTATTGTGGGACCAGAAAAATGTCCTAGAATCATTACTAATCTGGAACCGCCACCAATTTGCATTCTGCAGGTGGCTACCCAGGGGGTGACAGTTTGGCAATTAGGGGCCACACTTGTTAACTGTTCATTTGAGTGAATCTGTTTTGTGAGGACGACTCAACCCCCTTCAGAGTCGTAAAACGGTGACCTCGGAATAATTAGCAGACGAACCAGTGATGTTCAGGTGAACAGACTTCTGGGTAATGTTCAGACCATCCACATACAGAATGTTCTGCCCTTGTAAGGGCTCATTATAGCAGAATGTTCTACCTAACATGTGAGACTGACGTGCTGAAATAATGACAAAAAATAAACCTGTAATTTTGGTGGTTCAGCTGCTGAGAAAGTTGGAGAACGAGCAAATATCCCTCTTTATGTCTCTCCAAGCCCCAGAGGATGATGTTTTATGTAAACTGGCAGAAATCTGCTTAGCGAGAGTCAGTGAGTTTGTCAGGTCAGCTCTGTCGTAACGTTCACCTGTGCTGGAGATTGGTGTCAAATGTAAGAGAACGGCCCTTGAATTGAATTCATGGGAGCCGGATAATCTTTCCAGTCACGCTCCGTGCTGATCTGTGCGGCTTAATGCATTCATCGGTGGCTGGCAGCGTCTGGGGATGAGTCAGACTTTGTTATTCCACCGAAACGCTGATATTCCAGCAAAACTCTCCATGATCCCCATCGCAGATAGATGTGACAGTGACAAATGGCTGTCTCCTGGCGGTCAGGTTACCTGTTTCCGCCGCAGGGTATTGCGTTGACGTATCACCGGTTAGCCTTGTCACCCCCCTGTCACATCTCCCAATCCCCCGTCTTCTGCTCCCCGGCTGAGACCAATTCTCTGACCTTGGCTCTGGCACTTCTGCCCCAGGGTCAGGGCACTAAGGTTGATGCAGTAATACAGTCAGAGAGCGGCGCAGCCTCTCGGCAGAGGTGGTAAGGCCTGGTGAAGTTGCAGTATTTCAGAGGGTGGGGATCTCGAATACGATGTCTGTTTCTGCCTTGCAGGCTGTGCCGCAAGTGCTACATTAAATGGATATAAACAATCTTGCAGAGTAACGCTATGAGAAGTGACTTTATAACGTATATTGTATACATTATATAAATCCAGACCAGTCTTGTGACGTTAACCAGCGTCAGTGTCCAGCGTGCCAAGCAATGAGGGGGGGAGGAGGCTTCTCCAACCCATGGCTTTATAGCTGTTGTGGAACTACAAGTCTCAGCCTGCCATGTATGACAGAGGCTGGAACTTATATTCCTAGCTGGGAATCCACAAGTGGCATGTCTGTGGAGGAAAGTCTGCATTCAGATACATTATAATATATAATATCATTCTGCTATATAATATCATTCTGCTGTATAATATCATTCATCATCACCATTTATTTATATAGCGCCACTGATTCCGCAGCGCTGTACAGAGAACTCACTCACATCAGTCCCTGCCCCATACGAGCTTACAGTCTAAATTCCCTAACATACACAGACAGACAGACAGAGAGACTAGGGTCAATTTTTGATAGCAGCCAATTAACCTACTAGTATGTTTTTGGAGTGTGGGAGGAAACCGGAGCACCCGGAGGAAACCCACGCAAACACGGGGAGAACATACAAACTCCACACAGATAAGGCCATGGTCGGGAATTGAACTCATGACCCCAGCACTGTGAGGCAGAATTGCTAACCACTTAGCCACCGTGCTGCCCTATCATTGTACTATATAATATCATTCTGCTATATAATATCATTGTACTATATAATATCATTCTGCTATATAATATCATTGTACTATATAATATCATTCTGCTATATAATATCATTGTACTATATAATATCATTCTGCTATATAATATCATTGTACTATATAATATCATTCTACTGTATAATATCATTGTACTATATAATATCATTCTGCTGTAGAATATCATTCTACTATATAATATCTTCCTGCTATATAATACTGAGTACTATATAGTATCATTCTACTATATAATATCATTGTACTATATAATATCATTCTACTATATAATATCTTCCTGCTTTATAATACTGAGTACTATATAATATCATTCTACTATATAATACCATTATACTATATAATATCATTCTGCTATATAATATCATTCTACTATATAATAAATACCATTATACTATATAATATCATTCTGCTATATAATACCATTATACTATATATCATTCTGCTATATAATATCATTCTACTATATAATACCATTATACTATATAATATCTTCCTGCTATATAATACTGAGTACTATATAGTATCATTCTACTATATAATATCATTGTACTATATAATATCATTCTACTATATAATATCATTCTACTATATAATATCTTCCTGCTTTATAATACTGAGTACTATATAATATCATTCTACTATATAATACCATTATACTATATAATATCATTCTGCTATATAATATCATTCTACTATATAATAAATACCATTATACTATATAATATCATTCTGCTATATAATACCATTATACTATATATCATTCTGCTATATAATATCATTCTACTATATAATACCATTATACTATATAATAATATTCTGCTATATAATACTGTGTACTAGACAAGTGATCATTGGGTTGTAGTTTGCGGGTTGATCTGTGTTGTGTTATGTTCCATATGATAGAAGAGATGACTCTTATTATGTGATGTTTGTGCTCTAATACAACAAACTCGTCTGAGCCGCACTTATTATGAGCAGCGTCTACGGCTGTTTGATATTGTTGCGATTTTATTTAATTTGTTTGTAAGTTCGGTCACATTCCTTGTCGGTGACTTCTGGAGTTACCAGACACTATTACCCATTGAAGGGAGCTGATCTTACATCTTGGTCCCTGCTTTAATGTAAAACCATTTATTCCCGCCAGCACCTCACCCTCCCATTGGCTGTGCCCCGCATGTGAGTAACTTACTAACAGATTTGGGGCACAGTGGGTCAGAACTGGGCAGTCACAGCCTGTATGCCAACATTCTCCCTCCCTCTCTCTCCGCAGGGTTGTTTAATACTGTTTAGAGGAAATGTGAGGGAGTTTTGGGCCGGGTGTGTGTGTTTGGGTTTTTAGGCTTAGGAAAGAGCAGTTGCCATGGTAACCATCCGCCATATTGTTTATCAGAAACAGGCGTCATATTGAGCACCGATCCGTCACATGTGTATCAGTTTCCCTAGTGAGAAAGGATCCTGCAGAGATTCCCGCCGCACGTTCACGGTCCAGAAAAGGAAATTTGAATTTGTCGCCTCTTTACGTTCAGCGCAATCTTTTGCTGCCTACGTAATCAATAATGTCATAACGGATCTCCAAACTGTCACTGGTTTTGCAGCTTAATTATATGTTAATTAACGTTCTTTGTGAAGATTTACTGTCCCTACGCCACAGCGCAATAAATTACCCGCGCTATCAGTACCGGCCACAAAAGACTCAATGTGTTGCTGTTTGTAGAGTGACACTGAAATACCAATCTGTCCATTGGAACATCCCACTCCAGGTATCTATCTCTGCCATGTTTGAACATGACAGCGGCCAGTGTTATAAAACTTCTAAACGCTCAGAGATGGTCGCTAAATTGGCGTTAATTACTCTTAAATAAAGTGCACTCAAAAATAGCGTTATTGAGCCCTTATGCAGAGCTGTACACACCTCGAGATGCGTCCGTCTACGCCCTGGGTTAGGTGAAGTCATCATCAGCCATTTTTTGCATCTGCCTTGTTACGGGAACAAGCCCTTACTGTATTGTTTGCACTCCTGTCCCTTCCCCGTTCCGCCACTCCAGACGTAAGGAGGCGCAAGTGCCAGATATGCGCAAATCTGCCTTGTCGCGTATGCTTGCGGTCTGTCTGGGCACGCGCAGGGCAAATTTGCACAATTTACGTTACACAAACTGACATAAGTTCAACTTTGATGACTCTTTAAAGCATTTACTGTAATTCTATAATAATTATATAAATTGATGCTTAACAACTATCGACCAGGCGATGACCCTTGTAGTAACATATGGGGAAAGAGTTACTAAAACCTTGAGAAAGGGAAAGTGGAGGTGTTGCCTATAGCAACCAATCAGATTCTAGCTTTCATTTTGTAGAATGTAGTAGATAAATGATAGCTAGAATCTGATTGGTTGCTATGGGCAACACCCTCACATTTTAGAAGCGGTCTGATCCTTTAGTACAGAAAGCCCATTTTGATATTGTAGCACTATGTACTAACAAGCATTAATAGTTACTAACATATTATAAGTTTACTAGGGAAAGTAAGATGTTATATTGAATACTGTGTTTTCTTTACTGTCGTACAACAATTTTTTACTCATTGTCAGTAAATTTACAATACGCAATATTAACATAAAAACGTATGTTAACTAATAGTAATAAAAAAAAGAACAAGGTATAAACATTAATTTTAACAACATTAATATTAACCTCTACCAAATTACTATAATGCAATGCCTTGTAAATAAATATAGCTCTACAAAATAATTACTAATCTCCCCCCTCACGTCCAATTACATGAAAAAATAAAATGACAATTATTGTTACTCACCCAGTGCTTCACATCACTGACAAACTGCAGAACATCACAAGTAACTGACTTTATCCTTAAACTCACAGAAACACATACATAAGAACTATCCACTAGAGGCGAAAGTAAGAACGATCACACCGGTGGCCATCTTGTCGAAGCCAAAGTTCATTAAAACATAGGCAGATCGTCTCAAAAATGGCTGCTACCTATTGGACGTGGTGTTATATTTTCTTATTTGCAGAATAGATTTTACAGGGTATATTTTGCACAGTTTGAAGACAGCTCCTACCAGTTTCTGATGATGGTGGAACTTGATGTAAAGGTGGTCACCTGTATTACATACTTGCCAACTTTTCCTCGTTGGCTTCAGGGAGATCCCGGGGGAGATGAGCTTGCGGGGGTGGGGTTTGACGAATCGCATCATTTTGGGGGCTAAGATGGTGCGATATTTGTGTCATTAAGCCTCGCCCCTCCACTTATCTATTGTGGGGGCAAGAACCGGGAGGTTGCCCTGCACTCTCGTGAGGTCTCCCAGTAATACGGGAGTCTCCCGGACATTTCAGGAGAGTAGGTAACTATGCATTAAAGAAAAGTAGCTAATGAATCTCTAGAGACTGAAGTGTCTTTTACATTTATGTCTCCATTAATGAAGTCATGTTGTCTTACCTGTCAGTCTTTGATTAAATCTTGGTCTCCATGAAAATGGCCACCTCCATAGGCAGCAAAACATGGACATAGGACACAATTTGTGAACTGTGTCATCGTGCCACAGATGGCGAAGCCAACCACGTCTTGTACTGGCTCAGCATCAGGGAGAATGCCAGACTCTTCAGGGAGTGAGGGAGATCACCCCTATTTCAGGGAGTCCCCCAGACATTCAGGGAGAGTTGGCAAATATGCCGTATTATAAGAATTAATCTGACTGACAGAGAGGAGGGTCCGTAACCCTGGTTACTGTGCATAGTGTAACGTTCCTGTCCAATCAGCACGCTGCAATGCAGAGAGCGCAGATTCGTAACAATCAGATGCGGACATAAATATTGTGGGTAATAACACTGTTTCAGTAATGAGAACAATAAACCAGCAGCCTCCACTGTCTAAATATGGGAACACTTGTAAATAGATCTCATTAAGATAGGAATATTAATAATGGAACTTACTGCAGCTAGCTGTCTCCTGTAAATATAACGTAGGATTTAATACTGAGCACAGGGCAATATAAACCAATGCACAGCGGAGTCCAGGACATCGGGTATGTTCTAGAGAAGATGCATTGTTTTATTTATCTTTTTACTTTTATTTTACAGTCCTGTGATTGGAGTGTTCCCGTCCCTTTTATGCTGACTTGTCTACCCTCCCGGAATCTCCTGGAGGCTCCTGAATTTCTGGGCTGGGGATAGGGCTTCCCTGCTATGTAATGCCAAAGTATTCGATGGCGATGGCGCTACGACTGCAATTTGCGTCATCTGACCTCGTTGGGCGGTAATGGGCGGGGCTGTGATGACGGAGATTGCGTCACGGCCCCCACACTTGCCCTTTGGACTTCCCACAGAAAGTACGGTGTAGGTATATTAGCAGTGTTTTCACCCGCAGTGATTCTCAAGTACGTGATTTTCAGTTGTTCTCTTGCACCAGCTACAGGTCGGGTGTAAGTGCTGATTACTAGTGATGACGGCTGTGTATACAGCTACAGGTCAGGTGTAAGCGCTGATTACTAGTGATGACGGCTGTGTATACAGCTACAGGTCAGGTGTAAGCGCTGATTACTAGTGATGACGGCTGTGTATACAGCTAGAACATGTGTCTGCAATCATAAATGTATTTTATGTACAGTAGACATTAATAACAGCCCGATATATGTATTTCATGTAAAAATTTTTATAAAAAACAACATTTATTTACTGTATTTTTATTAAGGATTATATTATTAACAGGTGTAATGTATATTTTTATTCTATCTGTGCGTTCTGATAAAACACCTGCGCTCAGTTTCTGTCCAAATTTAAAAAAAGCAAATTGCGTTCACTTTACGTTCCTTAATGAATCAGGCCCTTAAAATCAGTGATTATCAGATTATGGGGTCAATCCATCTGCGGCGATAAGGGCGATTTTCTATCCCCAAGTTAACACAAAATCCTTTATTGCTGCAATTAAAAAGAAAATACCATAGTCAGCTGTCTCCCGTTGCTGGAGCGGTAAAGGTTACCGTTACTGCAGCGCCGCAATGCGCATGCGCCAGCTTTTGAGGTTTATCGTTGATTTAATGACTTATCTACGTGTATTCTGCTGAACCAGTAAAATGACGTAAAACTGAACACGCTTGCTTAAAAGTAATCTAATGCGGTTCCTGCCCACTGCGCATAATGGTGGACGACATTCACGAGGGGTTACTAGCAACTAGTGACATGAAGGAGGCATGAGGCACACTGACGTCACTAGTGAGTTGATTGGCGGGATAGATAGTCTTTAGGTGTGCTACCTGTCATATAACACGCTCTGTCAGTGCCGTGAATCTGACGTGTCCTTATTTCCTGTACATATCAGTCGTACGGCGCTGACACCGTGTGATAGACCCCGCAGCGCGGTCTCTCGTACAGTCTTCCCTGTGATATCTGCCTCACAGTGCCGGGGTCATGAGTTCGATTCCCAACCATGGCCTTATCTGTGTGGAGTTTGTATGTTCTCCCTGTGTTTGCGTGGGTTTCTTCTGGGTGCTCCGGTTTCCTCCCACACTCCAAAAACATACTGGTAGGTTAATTGGTTGCTGACAAAATGGACCCTAATCTGTCTGTCTGTGTGTGTGAGTAGAGAATTTAGATTGTAAGCTCCAATGGGGCAGGGACTGACGTGGTTGATTACATATTCTCTGTACATCGCTGCGTAATATGATAGACGCTTTATAAATAAACCATAATAAATAAAAGTTCCAATACAACGCACTATGAGAATTATACGCTGTAGGAGGTAGGACGCTGATTTTGAAGGGGCACCCGCCTTCAGCCATCTTTATGTCTAATGTAGACTTATATACTTTTGTTCCCCTTGGATAGTGGCAGATACAATTCGCTCTGTGCATTGAGATTAGAGATGGGCGGGTCCGGTTCTCCGAGAACCGAACCCACCCGAACTTTGGGTATCCGAGTACCGAGCTGAGCAGCTCGGTACTCTCCCGCCCATTCCGAATCCAAATCGAGGCCGAACGTCATTGTGACGTCGTCGGATCTCGGGACTCGGTTCTCGCGATACTTCAACTTTATAAATACACGCCTCCACAGCAATCCATCGCCATTTGACAGAGGGAGAGAGCAGGGTGTAGTCATAGGCTAATTAGAGCAGGGACAGAGAATACCATATTGTTCTTGCAATTGCTCTAACCAAAATCGCTAGTGCAGAGAGGAGGATAGAGGTTTATTATTTTTTCTTCATATTTGGCACTCCCCAGCGCTTTTGGGGTGTCCCCCATAATTGTGCATTAATATTTCTGGCTGTCAAAAGTCATATCTGTCAGCAGTATCTACTAAATAATTTGTAGCACACCTCAGTGTTTTTGGGGTGTCCTCCCTAATTGTGCATTAATATTTCTGGCTGTCAAAAGTCATATCTGTCAGCAGTATCTACTCAATAATTTTTAGCACTCCTCAGTGTTTTTGGGGTGTCCTCCCTAATTGTGCATTAATATTTCTGGCTGTCAAAAGTCATATCTGTCAGCAGTATCTACTAAATAATTTGTAGCACACCTCAGTGTTTTTGGGGTGTCCTCCCTAATTGTGCATTAATATTTCTGGCTGTCAAAAGTCATATCTGTCAGCAGTATCTACTCAATAATTTTTAGCACTCCTCAGTGTTTTTGGGGTGTCCTCCCTAATTGTGCATTAATATTTCTGGCTGTCAAAAGTCATATCTGTCAGCAGTATCTACTCAATAATTTTTAGCACTCCTCAGTGTTTTTGGGGTGTCCTCCCTAATTGTGCATTAATATTTCTGGCTGTCAAAAGTCATATCTGTCAGCAGTATCTACTCAATAATTTTTAGCACTCCTCAGTGTTTTTGGGGTGTCCTCCCTAATTGTGCATTAATATTTCTGGCTGTCAAAAGTCATATCTGTCAGCAGTATCTACTCAATAATTTTTAGCACTCCTCAGTGTTTTTGGGGTGTCCTCCCTAATTGTGCATTAATATTTCTGGCTGTCAAAAGTCATATCTGTCAGCAGTATCTACTCAATAATTTTTAGCACTCCTCAGTGTTTTTGGGGTGTCCTCCCTAATTGTGCATTAATATTTCTGGCTGTCAAAAGTCATATCTGTCAGCAGTATCTACTCAATAATTTTTAGCACTCCTCAGTGTTTTTGGGGTGTCCTCCCTAATTGTGCATTAATATTTCTGGCTGTCAAAAGTCATATCTGTCAGCAGTATCTACTAAATAATTTGTAGCACACCTCAGTGTTTTTGGGGTGTCCTCCCTAATTGTGCATTAATATTTCTGGCTGTCAAAAGTCATATCTGTCAGCAGTATCTACTAAATAATTTGTAGCACACCTCAGTGTTTTTGGGGTGTCCTCCCTAATTGTGCATTAATATTTCTGGCTGTCAAAAGTCATATCTGTCAGCAGTATCTACTCAATAATTTTTAGCACTCCTCAGTGTTTTTGGGGTGTCCTCCCTAATTGTGCATTAATATTTCTGGCTGTCAAAAGTCATATCTGTCAGCAGTATCTACTAAATAATTTGTAGCACACCTCAGTGTTTTTGGGGTGTCCTCCCTAATTGTGCATTAATATTTCTGGCTGTCAAAAGTCATATCTGTCAGCAGTATCTACTAAATAATTTGTAGCACACCTCAGTGTTTTTGGGGTGTCCTCCCTAATTGTGCATTAATATTTCTGGCTGTCAAAAGTCATATCTGTCAGCAGTATCTACTAAATAATTTGTAGCACTCCTCAGTGTTTTTGGGGTGTCCTCCCTAATTGTGCATTAATATTTCTGGCTGTCAAAAGTCATATCTGTCAGCAGTATCTACTCAATAATTTTTAGCACTCCTCAGTGTTTTTGGGGTGTCCTCCCTAATTGTGCATTAATATTTCTGGCTGTCAAAAGTCATATCTGTCAGCAGTATCTACTAAATAATTTGTAGCACACCTCAGTGTTTTTGGGGTGTCCTCCCTAATTGTGCATTAATATTTCTGGCTGTCAAAAGTCATATCTGTCAGCAGTATCTACTCAATAATTTTTAGCACACCTCAGTGTTTTTGGGGTGTCCTCCCTAATTGTGCATTAATATTTCTGGCTGTCAAAAGTCATATCTGTCAGCAGTATCTACTCAATAATTTTTAGCACTCCTCAGTGTTTTTGGGGTGTCCTCCCTAATTGTGCATTAATATTTCTGGCTGTCAAAAGTCATATCTGTCAGCAGTATCTACTCAATAATTTTTAGCACTCCTCAGTGGTTTGCGCTCAGAATGGATTCAAAGCAGTCCACATATGATCTAAATGAGCAACCAGGTTCTGTCACCAGTCCTGATGTTAGTGTTCCCAGTACGTCATCTGGCCAAGGCGATGTCAAACAACAGAGTGTTTTCAAATTAGTGCAAAAAACAAAAACCAAAAAAAAATTTACTGTATTGAAGCGAAAAAGAAGTGTAACTGAGCAAAAGTTAAGTGACGATAAAAAAAAAATTGCAAGCATGCCATTCTACACACGCAGTGGCAAAGAGAGAATGAGGCCTTCACCTTTGGCTATTAGTGGCAGATCCCAAAAAGTTACCCAGGCTACAATTGGTGCACAACTACTGTTACGCGTCAAAGCTGAGCTGCAAGATACCAGTGAGGCATTACAGGAGAATATTTGCTCTGATTCACAAATGACAACAATCCCTGTGGAGAGTCCATCCAACAGTGGGATGTCTAATCGTGAGCATTCTGCTGATGTGTGCCTTAATAGCCCGAGTGTAGCCGGTGATACCCAAATTGAGGATGCCACTTTGGAATTAGAAGAGGATGAGGGGGAGATTTGTGTAGGCGACGAGGGCGCTAATGAGGATGTTGATGAGGATGAGGTTGTTTGTGTAAGTCCTGCACCAGTGGCAGCAGTTCTGGCACGTGACAAGAAAAAGGCCATTGTCATGCCTGGGCATAAAACAAAAAAATCCACTTCTTATGTGTGGAATTATTTCTACCCAAATCCAGACAACAATTGTATAGCCATTTGTAGTGTATGTGAAGCCACAGTCAGTCGAGGGAGGGACCTTAACCATCTTGGAACCTCGTCTATGTTACGCCATTTAACGAGAGTTCATGGCAAAGTGTTGGGAAAAGCTGAAAGTTCTTCCCAAAAGAATACAAGCACTCCCTCATCAGCTAAGACCCTCCGCTCACCGACATACCGACGGCTACAAAATACACCCACCACACCATCCTCATCAATATCCTCAGTAGCGCTCGGAGTTAGCCCGGCATCCCACTTAAGGCTGGATGACTCCGGCACTATTATTGATTCCTCTGAAGAAAGCGTTAGTCCTGCTGCTGCTGTTGCTGCTGCTGGGGGTGAATCGTCATCCCAGAGGCAGGTGAATAAAATGAGCAGTCCTACATTTCAGCAATTAACTGTGAAACAATCATTTGCGAGGGGAAGCAAATATGACAGCAGTCACCCAGTCGCCAAGCGAATCACAGACGCCATGGCTGCAATGTTAGTGTTAGATCTGCGTCCAATCTCCACAATAAACGCAGCTGGTTTTTCACAGTTAATTGAGGTTTTGTGTCCGCGTTACAGAATTCCATCGCGACACCATTTCTCCCGTAAAGCTATTCCACAACTATACCAAAAAGTGTGTAAAAATGTAGAGATTGCGCTGAAAAATGCCATTCTGCCCACTGTTCACTTAACCACAGATATGTGGACAAGTGGAAGTGGCCAAACCAAAGACTATATGACTGTGACAGCCCACTGGGTTGGTCATTCACCTTCACCAGCAGGAACAGCAGCAGCATGTACACCACTACGTAACATTTGTCACAGGCAGGCCACTCTTTGTATCACCGGCTTCACTAACAGGCATACGGCTGACAATTTGTTACGCAAACTGAGAGATGTGATTGATGCATGGCTTATACCACTCGGACTCTCCCCAGGGTATGTCATTTCAGATAACGCCAACAATATAGTGCGAGCATTACAGCTGGGTGATTTCCAACATATTCCCTGTTTTGCTCACACCATCAACTTGGTGGTGCAGAGCTTCCTACGAAATAACCGTGAGGTGCAGGAGATGCTTTCGGTGGCCCGTAAAATTTCAGGCCATTTCAGGCATTCAGCCACAGCATGTAGGAGATTACAGCAGCTCCAAGAGCAGTTTAACTTGCCCTGCCACCAACTTAAGCAAGAGGTGGTAACTCGGTGGAATTCCACCCTGTACATGCTTCAGAGGATGGAGGAACAGCGCAAAGCCATCCAAGCATATTGCACAAGTCATGACATTGGGAAAGGAGGGGGGATGTATTTCACTCTTGCACAGTGGGGAATCCTTTCAGTGCTGTGCAAGGTGCTGAAACCATTTGAAGTTGTGACATGTGAGGTCAGTGCAGACTCTGCTAGTTTGAGCCAAGTCATTCCTTTAATTAGACTATTGGAAAAGCAGCTTGAGAAAATGAAGGAGGAGCTGAAAGCAAGCAATTCAGCAAAGTATGTTGGCCTTGTCGATCAAGTACTTAATTCGCTTCACAATGATCCTCGAGTTATTAAGATCTTGAACTCGGATCAGTACGTTTTGGCCACTGTGCTTGATCCAAGGTTTAAAACCTACATTGAGTCTTTACTTGTAAATGAGCGAGATGTGAACTTTTGCAAGGAGCTATTGCTCAGCAAGTTGGCCGCTGAACTGGGCCTCGGCTTGACGACGTGTCCTCCTTCACTTTCTCAAGCTGTTGCTCGTAAAAAATTAAATTTCCAAAAAAGAAGCAGGGAAGACACAGGGGGCAGACCAGAACAATTTAACATCTGGGCTGGTTTGAAGGATTTTTCAAAAAAATGTGTCACTTTGCCCATAACTCCATCCAATATGAGTATAAACATGCAAAGGATGGTGGAGGATTACTTTCAAGAGGTAGTTGATATGGAAATGTCAGACAGTCCCTTTCCTTACTGGGAAGAAAAGCAGGCCATTTGGAAACCCATGTACAAACTTGCTTTGCAATACCTAAGCTGCCCACCCTCCAGTGTGTACTCTGAACGAGTGTTCAGCACAGCAGGGAACTTAGTCAGTGATCGCCGTAGAAGGTTACTTCCCAAAAATGTGGAGAAAATGATGTTTATAAAAATGAACTACATCTTCCACGAGGAAGGCCTTCACCATCCAAGACATCCAAGCACTGACTGTTCTCTAATGGCGGATTCAAGCGGCGATGAATTGATAGTCTGTGATGATGACGTACAAACTGATGAGGGTGAGGATTAAGCTGAAGATGATGCCGATAACATCTTTTTAAAACTTTCTATGTAAGTGTAGGGTGCAATCTACCCCCAAAGAGGAAAGGGACTTGTGGCATTTCCATATCACATACCATCTTGAAAGGCTGCTGTTAGGGCAATTTATCCTTAAGGGTAGGGTGTCATAGACAGAGTGACCCTAAACTGGCTTTGTCCATTTTTCATAATATTGTACAGTCTATAATGGCTGAATTTTTGGGTATTTTATACAAGTGGAGGGGGGCCTAGAGAGACAGAAACCAAACTGGCTTTTTCCATGTCAATTAATATTGTACAGTCTATAATGGCTGAATTTTTGGGTATTTTATACAAGTGGAGGGGGGCCTAGAGAGACAGAAACCAAACTGGCTTTCTCCATGTCAATTAATATTGTACAGTCTATAATGGCTGAATTTTTTGGTATTTTATACAAGTGGAGGGGGGCCTAGAGAGACAGAGTGACCCCAAACTGTCTTTCTCCATGTCAATTAATATTGTACAGTCTATAATGGCTGAATTTTTTAGTATTTTATACAAGTGGAGGGGGGCCTAGAGAGACAGAAACCAAACTGGCTTTCTCCATGTCAATTAATATTGTACAGTCTATAATGGCTGAATTTTTTGGTATTTTATACAAGTGGAGGGGGGCCTAGAGAGACAGAAACCAAACTGGCTTTTTCCATTTCTTTACATATTTAACTATAAGTGTAGGGTGTAATATACATTCAAAGACGATGGCTGCATTGCCAATATGCATAGATGGAGAGGAAGACAATCTGTTTTGTGTGTAGAATAGGCCTACCAACGAAGAATTAAACTGTTTTTTTGGATGATTTATTACCTCAACAATTAGATTACTTGTCTCTAAAACAGTTGGAGCACTAAATTGGGTTAATTTAGGCCCAAAAACATGGATTTTCCCAAAAAATAGCAAAACAAAACCAAACAAAACCAAAACCAAAACCAAAACACGCAATGGCGGTTTTGCAAAACCAAAACCAAAACCAAAACACGACGGTAATCCAGATCCAAAACCGAATCCAAAACCAAAACACGGGGGTCAGTGACCATCTCTAATTGAGATCCATCGTGGTATCTAAGAGAACAGATCAGAACTCTAACAGCAGGACACTAATGAATACAGGCGCTGTTCCCCTTTAATTCCATCAGTCTCATGTGCTGGCAATTTTGAGAAAATTGTGACAACCTGACCCCTTTGTAAAGTGGATCCAGATTCATCAGAAAGAAATGGAAACGCGTCTATTGTATGAGAGTCATCTTGTTAGACACACGCAGTGGTAAGTTGGTCTTTCGTGCTCCATTTTATTATGTCTAGTTATATGCGCTCAGCCTTTGCTGATAACAGAGATTAGGGGATATAACTCAGCCACTCACGCAGTAACATGTATAAGGTATACAGGACTGAATTCATGTTAATATTTTACCTTGTTTTAATTAGCCTGCAGAAACAGGTCAGTTTATATAAGTGATTATTTGTCCTGATTGCAATGTGCGCGTGCTAAATAATCCCCCCCCCCTCCCCCAAAATAGAAATCAAATAAATATAAATAACTTGATTTTAGAAGTTGCTACTGGTGTGGCATATCTGTGGGTGTAACACTAGGTATATCTCAGCAGGAGGATTTTGATCTACGTCATTGGTTTGAGATGTTGGATGGACTGTTGCAGAAATATGGCAGCTTGCATTGAGCAACTTCTGAATGATTTTCTGAGTAAATAGAACTGTGCCGACATCCAATGGAAAGACATTGAAGTGCACTGTAAACTACTATTTGTATAAAACATCAGTACGACCACTTACTTATATAAAAGAGTTACTAATAACATAGACAAAATACGCATTTGTAAAATTTTCCTTACCTTGACAGAAGAGTTTGACATGGTATTCATATTTAATGTGCGGCTGAAGGGAAAATTATTGTTTTATTGTTAAAGATGCCCATAGGTGCTGTGATAAAACAACCAATTTTTGGGATTGGTGGGATTACGGACAGGAAGTCTGGTGTGCGTAGGAAAATATCTTCCCCCACGGTCACTACCTACTTGTTGTTTTCGTTTTATATAATTGTATTCATGGTGAGGTTATTACAGATAATGCTGGACAGGGCGCAGGGTGAGAACACATTCAGTACCTCGGGGCAGCGTCACTTTAATCTAATTTTAGTACCACGGGGACTGCAGTGAGCGTCTCCCGCAGCCATACTGATGATTGACCTGAGATTTATTTTCAGAGTCTTTAGGATGCTAATCAGTCTGTAGGTAATAGTTTGCTGCAGGAATCAATCAATTTACAAGCTTAGTGATTGATCCACAGCGGGCCGCAGCTCTGTGTATTCATAAAACAGTGTATTAAGTGCTCATTATTGCAATGGCTGGCGGATCAATACGCCGTGTGATGCGGCTCAGACAGGAACAACGTCTATCTCACAAATAGTCCGCTGAATTAGGCCTCGCTAATCCGCAGGTCATTGATTGTAGAGCGTAGATGCCAAACTCCTGCATGAGAAACCACCAGCGTGTCCTGGTCCCAGTTTTGCGGGTGGGAGGGGGGTAAGGGGGTGTCACAAAACCAGGTGTTTCTCACCCAGTCAACCATTTTATTATGGTTTGAGGTGTTTTTTTTTAATCATTCTTGCCAACTTTTCCTTGTTGGCTACAGGGATATCCCAGGCGAGGTGGGCGTGCGGGGGCGGGGCTTGACAAATTGCATCATTTTAACCACGCCCCCTAAGTTATTGTCACAATTTATGCCTATTACAGCAGGGGGGCGGGGCTAAGATGACGCGATATTTACGTCATTAAGCCTGCCCCCGCCACTTATCTATTGTGGGGGCGAGAACCGGGACGTTGCCCTGCTCTCCCAGGAGTCCAGGAGGTCTCCCAGAAATGCGGGAGTCTCCTGTACATTCCGGGAGAGTAGGCAACTATGCGTTAAAGAAAAGCAGCTAATGAATCTCTAGAGACTGAAGTGTCTTTTACATTTCTGTCTCCATGACTGAAGTCATGTTGTCTTACCTGTCAGTCTTTGATTAAATCTTGGTCTCCATGAAAATGGCCACCTCCATAGGCATCAATACATAGACATAGGGGACAATTTCTGAACTGTGTCATCATGCCATAGATGGAGAAGCCAACCACGTCTTGTACTGGCTCAGCATCAGGGAGAATGCCAGACTCTTCAGGGAGTGAGGGAGATCACCCCTATTTAAGGGAGTCTCCCTGACATTCAGGGAGAGTTGGCAAGTATGATTTTAATGCTCCACCAAATTGCATGCACTTAATTACACAGTTGTGAGCATTCACTATGGAGGACATTTCATTTTATCTCAGGAAGCAATATGGCAGCATTCCCTGAACGTTAATACTACATCTGCCCCCCAGGACGGTCCCATAGAGGACTATCTATACCCGTATTTAACAATAAACATTCCTTCACATCTGCTTGAATACGGACATACGTATGCAGATTTACATGCATTTTTTTTTAAAAAAAAAAACTTCTCAGTACGTTCGCTTTGTGTGTCTTAATGAATCAGACCCTGTATATATAGCAGACAGGTGATTGTGCATTCACCGGCCAACATTTATAAAGGTAAAATCGGGACAATATATACCCCAGCCCGATTCTTCCAAAATATACCCACTTCCCAATAAATTACTCCACTTTGGGGTTAAGCTCCACCCACTTCTGTGCAAACTTCACCTCAGTTTGAGGTTCACCAACCGGGCCTGTCCTGCCTAAATCAGAGAGGAGAGTAATGATGGAGGGGCTGCAAAACTGAGAGCAGAGTATAGATCCTCTTCCAAATCATTCAATAATTATTACAGCTCCCCCGCGCACAGCGTGGAGCGCCGCCATCCACCATGTTGTTGTGGGTAAGATGGGTTGTAGTCTTGGAGAATTAAGTGCAACGACTGCTGCACTGGGAGCCCAGCACATGAAACGGTTAAATGCTTGCAGGATTTGTAGACACACATATGTCTGTGCGTGTTCCTCAGTCCTGACATTATCTCGGAGCCTGGCTGTCTGCCCTCCGCCCCCCATCTTCTCTGCATTGCAGGAGTCATCATTGCTGCTGCAGGGTAGATTTATAGCAGGTAGCCTGAGCTTTGCACCTTGTCTATAGGCAGCTCTGTGTGTGAATATTGCCCCCCTGAGACAGTCAGATACCTCTCCAGACCCCTCACAGACCCCAGCTAGGAGTAAATAGAATGAGATAATACAGTGGTCCGGATTGCGCACAGACTTTGAAGCCATATGTACAATACCCACGTACGTAAGGACCACAAATATGTGCATGTTCAGATATAACCCATGGAGGTAAAATACACTGTTCAGTGTTACCCTCACATGTTACTGTAGCTGTTAAACATTAATGTATGACCTCCCCCTGCATTACAGAACATGACGCTCTTCACGCATCTATAGAACAGTGTCCTGGATCTCATACAGGCAAAAAGATGCTGATTCTGCAGGCATGTGCGTTACGGTGACCTCACTGGCTCCGCCCCTGGAATAAATCAACCAATCCACAAAGTGCATTTCCACACAGCAGGACTGCAAAGTTGTCACTCAAACTGTGTCTGCTCAGTTACAGAAGCTGCTCCCTGCTAACATGGCCACTTGCTGCAGAGGAGTGACCGAGTGCACGGTGGACATATTTAATTAAGTGTAATCCTTTCAGTTATTTCATGTTTTTTATACAACTCAGAAATACACAGTAATTACAATAAATGCCCATCAAACTGAGCGATCCAAGACTGCGTGGAGGACTGACGCAGAGTCCGGACTGCGTGGAGGACTGACGCAGAGTCCGGACTGCGTGGAGGACTGACGGACTGTGTGGAGGACTGACTCTGATTGTTTTCTCTCAGATTGTCCCAAGAATGTCAGATTGTTTGACCACAATGATCAGAAAACCTCATCAACATCAGGATTGATTGAATTTCTATTGGGAGTCAGATGACCGCACTGCTTGGGATACACATGATCCAGTCACTTGATCTGACCACAAAACAATTGGATCTGGGCAATGTGGTTGGACCCACCATGTGTGACACCATATTCATGTGTGTAACGCATGACCTGACCGGAAAGCCGCACATGACTCAAGTTTAGACCAAACCAGCATCGGTTAGCATGCGGGTGTCAGTGAGCAGTGAGGCTAAAGGTCAGACCAGGGGTCACACTGATAGATATTGTATTGAGTGCATGAGACATAGAGCGAAGAGGGCTAAGAGCAGATGAAAAGATTCATAAATAGCATAAAGTTACCAGAGACTGAGGGGAAGTTTGGCTTCCGCAAGATAACACAGACATTTAAAGAGGGCCTGTCACCTTACAGATAAAGTCTGTCTTACTTGGCGCCCTGTGCGCCATGCATGTCCTAAAAAGAGCACAGCAACTCGTACAGCCCTGCGCTCCCGCCTGTGTTGCAATTTCCTTAATGACCTCCTCTGCGTGGGCTAAATGCAATTATCCTACATTTGAATAAATTGACATTAATGTAGTAACGAGACGTCGGTATACTGGGCCTAATGTTCTGTCAACTTTCCCAGAGTCCTTTGCTGCATTTCCTAACAACGTCTTCCCTCTCCCTCGCAGGACCGTGCATCCTGTCGGAGAGAGGGGGGGGGAGGTAAGAGGCATAACAGCTTTATTTTTAGGCCTTGCAGAATCTCACTCCGCTCCTCCATTCTGGCTACCTGGCAACAGCCTATTGTCATGGCAACGCCAGCGATAATGAGATAGGCTCTCACTTTGTGTGTTGATGTGTTGAGGGCATCTCTAACTAGCGTCGTTATCTCTGTTACCTATTAACCACCAGTGGGTTCTCATTGCTGCTGTCGCACTAAGCGGCACAGATTGCCCGTGGAAAAAAATAATGCAAAAGTACTTAGCCGGACGGCCGTGCTGCTGTTTCCTGACCTCTCCCCGGTTGTGGCGGTTTGCAGAGCCAGGGTAAACATCCTCTTGTTTTCGGGAAGCGTTTACCCTTTCAGCCCCGCGCACATGAACCATTCTGCCCGTTTCTGCCGGCTGCTCCTCCTCCGCCGCCTTGTTGTGGCTGCGGCACAAACTTGGTAAATGCTTTGGGAACCCGCACGTTGTAAATGACGGGAATAGTTAAGTGCAGTAAATGAATAAAGAGATCAGCGTGCGTCGCCTGCATTAAATATATAATTATGTACTTGTGTGATATGAGCCGCACAGTCAGAATGAGAGAATAACAATGTCCCCGATTAATTCTGATTTCCACGGAACACCGGGTGCCTTTACATGTTATACAATAAATAGTTGTGTGACGTGTGCAGGTTTACAGTCTGGTGCGCTGAAAAGTCAAATTTCATGCCTGTATAACATCAACATCAGCTAACGGGGGGAGTGCGGGCCTTCAGCTGTAGGACTACATGTCCCATGATGCTTAGCAATATGAACCGCTGCATGCAGCCACTGTACTTGTCCTGTATGATAGGTGTAATCCGTACTTATTCTGTATGGATGGACAAATGCACAGTACCACTTCTCTCCTTCCTGCAATGTATATTCTGTGTGTTGCTGAAGTGGAGACTTAGTGATGGGAAGTATTAATATCCTACTTGCCCACTCTCCCGGAAAGTCCGGGAGACTCCCGAAATTCGGGTCGGTCTCCCGGACTCCCGGGAGAGCTGGCATTTCTCCCGTATCCCGCAATACCCTTGTCAAAATGACGCAATTCACCGAGAATCGACTTCATTTTGACCCCGCCCCCCACGACAATTCTCTATTCACGCCCCTCTCCCGGAAGTAGACAAGTAAGATTAATAAAGATTTATGCAGTGGTCAAAGTGGATATTTAGAAGTGACAGTATAGTAAATGTAATAAGATGGCTGGGGGCTGCCTAGTGCCTGGATTTTGATAGATTTAATTAAATTTTAGTCCCAATTTTAAATGCTTTTTAACATTATTTAATAAAATAAAAAGACATATTATGTTATTATGTTTTTGTATTTTACTAAATAATGTTAACCTAAAATTAGGGCTGTGGCTGTATGCCCCCCCCCCCCCCTCCATCTCTCCTATGTCCCACATGGGGCACACAGACATAGAACAGAATAATAAACAGAGAATAACATTCAGTATGCAGAAATCTGTCTCTATCACTAAAGTACCTGCCTGTGTCCTGAGATTGATGTTGGGAATGGTGTAATGAAGAAATACACAGTAGAACTGAAGATAAGTTTATAAATAAAGTTTTGCCAGAACAGGATTTTTTTTTTTTTTTTTACAGTGTCTCTAAGTTATAAAAGTGGTGGCCATTTTTCTGGAGGCCAGAATGCACTGAGTCCTATGTAAATATCTCAGCCACTATGGCTTCTGCAGTGGGGACAAATGTGATTTTGAACATTGAGTTAAAACATACCTCCCAGCTTTTAGAATCCCAAAAGTAGGACAAAATAAGCCCCACCCCATGATCAGCCCAAACTTCACCTGCAAATGGGCAAATTTAGGTAAAGCTCCACCCATTGTTCTGTTAAGCCCTTTTACGGCCCGTTATACCGGATCTGTATCTGCAAAGTGGCTCTGGAAATTAATTTTAAATGTATGAAACAGAGAGACCAGGTGAGACCTGAGGGTAAAAATTACCTTCATTCTGGTATGACGGAAACAGAGGTTATTATTATTATTATTATTATTATTATTATTATTATTAATAATGGACAAGTCATCTACACAAGGCAGCCATTTTTTGGGAAGAAACAATATTTATGAGAATGTAGCCTATCCACTTAATACATGAGATATTGCAGCCTATCCGCTTCATACATAAGGTGAATATTGACCACTTTGAAATATACCTTTGCAAAATATAAACTGCTCTGTTATACTATAGTTATTGAGGCAACATGTGTAATTCTTCCCAAATAACCAATGGAATTCTTCAGGAGCTTAAAAAATAAGAGGGGGGGGACATGTCCTGACAGTTTACTTTACTACAACAGTAATCGCTCTAACAACATTTTGTGGTAACGTTGTTTCATAAACAACTATTACACGAAGCCTTACAGCGCGCTCTGTGGTTACAGGCTCTGAGCTAATTGATGATCAGATGATTTGCAGACATTATTATTCATCATTGAGCTGCCTCATGGCGGAAAAACAAAATATTACGGGTATGTGCACACAGGAGTCTCTGTTACCAGGAAAAATGTGTGTTTTGTCGGATCTGTTTATTATACATTTTGTTATAAACAAGGGCTGTTTTATTGTTATTTGATGCTTAGTTCAGATGCCTTTTAATTTTTGTTGCAATTTTTTTTACATCCGTATTTTATTGCACATAAATCACATGTTAAAATGGATTGAAGATGCATATGATAGGTTTCTAGATTGGTCTTCAATTTAACAGAAAACCAAAAAGAAAGATAAAAGACTGTTGAGAAAGCCCTCCCTTGTGCACGGACCCTAACTCAGCATCGTCGCTGCAGCACTAAGGGGTATATTTACTAAACTGCGGGGTTGTAAAAGTGGAGATGTTGCCTATAGCAACCAATCAGATTCTAGCAGGCATTTTGTAGAATGCACTACATAAATGAAAGATAGAATCTGATTGGTTGCTATAGGCAACATCTCCACTTTTTCAAACCTGCAGTTTAGTAACTATACCCCTAAGGGTTAACTGCGTTTTGTAGCTGCTTGCCAGGCTCTATGGGAATAAATAGGGAACAACGGGGATCTGGCATCCTCTCTGCCGTAACTGAAATCTTCAACTTACAAGTAGATTGGTTGGAAACAACTATTATATACTTATTTTCCAAGAAAAGACTGCAGACAAGATTTTAAAAAAACGGACAATAAATCCTTTGAAATTCATTTAATTTTCAATTCCGTTTTCTTTTGTGTGGAATTACCATGAACTAAAACGGCTGCACACGAAGAAAGCTGGAATGATATATTTTCTAATACGATAATTTAATTTCTATCAAAGTGCTTGACCTCATCCCATATTACAGAAGTACGTTTCTTAGGATGCTGGTGGCCCGGACCGTCACTAGGAAGGTGCGGAAGGGCGAGCGCCCAGGGCGTAACGCTAAAGGGTGGATCAGTTTATGAATGTTTTAGGTTCTTTTTGGTTAAAACTGAGGTCTAGGGGGGGGGGGGGGGGGGTCGGCGGCGCTGATTCTAAAATTTTATTTTACGACTCTGCCGGTGGCGAAGGAATGTCATTTAATTGTCTTAGGCTACTTGTCTCCTCTCGTTGATCTAGGTTTAGATTCAACATGACAGAAGACATCCATTGAGTTGGGCCTCTAGTGATCATTCTTCAGTCCATACAATAAAGAGTGGGTGGGCCACTCTATGGATGTGGCGGACACAGATGTCCGCTAAATCCCTAGCTCTAGTTCATAGAATTTGTTTCCGGCAGTGAAGCTGTTAATTTGGCCCCTCTGGGCCGCTTGCACGCCCCGTTATATCCTGCGTATTTTGCCATCCCCGGTACCCTGCCGTGGCTCCGTGTTGTCTATGTTCACCTGCGTCTGACACTCCGATCCTGGGCACATTGTCATCCCGTCAGCTCCCTGACACCTGTCTCCCGCAGCTGGGAGAGCTCTCGCACCACACAAAGGGATTGTTAATTGCTTTACACATAACGTCTCAATGTGTATAAACCTTGTGTGACAGTGATAGTCTGCTCGGGGTCTTATGAGGTCACAGGTATTATATCATTGTCAGGGGTACAGTCACGGCTCAGGTGATAGACCCCCAAGTGACAGGACACCTCGGTGCTATCTATGTACAGCTGACGGATTCTTCATGAATCAGGTCCATTATTAATGTGTGCGGAGTAATATCTTAAACGGGTGGACGTGGAGGGGTGACCTGTGGATACAGGACCCCTAATATCTGTCTTGTGGGATAAATGCCCGTCTTCCTTTCAGTTTGTCCCTCTTTGTGACGGATGTACAGATTTATATGGATAATCTTCTTCATTGGCTTCCAAAAATATCGAATTATTTCCTAAATCTGCCATCACATCTGCGTACATTTGCACCTTGCCAAAACCGTGTCGCATTGGAGAGGGGGAGGTACATTTTAAATGTAGGGATGGATTTACAGTTGGGTTAGGACATGTCCTAGATCAACTTTCAGTGTACAAATAAAGCTATCAAATATTTGTGTGCTACATGGAAGAACAGCCAGTATTTATCTTATGTGCAAAATAATCATCATCATCTATTTATTTATATAGCGCCACTAATTCCGCAGCGCTGCACAGAAAACTCATTCACATCAGTCCCTGCCCCATTGGAGCTTACAATCTAAATCCCATAACATACACAGGCATAGAGAGAATAAGGGCAATTTAATAGCAGCCAATTAACCTACCAGTATGTTTTTGGAGTGAGGGAGGGAACCGGAGCACCCGGAGGAAACCCACGCAAACACGGGGAGAACATACAAACTCCACACAGATAAGGCCATGGGTGGGAATCGAACGCATGACACCAGTGCTGTGAGGCAGAAGTGCTAACTACTGAGCCACCGTGCTGCCCAAACTAATTTGCTCCCCTTGTATTGTACCATGGTGAAGATTGAAGCGCTAGCGCACCTAGGCTGGGCGGTGCAGCGTGGGAGGAGCTTAGATGTGTCAGCTCTGGAAATAACATTAATATGTTGGCATCCAGGCGTCCGTATTGCATGTTAATGTTGCGCTTTGGCCCATCCGTACAGTTCACTGTGAAGTACGTTGTCTGCCTCTCTCAGTTGTCAAGCTTTAAAAAAAATATGGTCGCTGGCAATTTAAAAAAATAAATAAACTAGAAAATTACTGACGACTAGTATTTTTACTGACGTATTATTCTGCTGCATCAAAATGTGGCCAGAACTATAAATTAATGCATTGGCTACAGTCATCGGGACTTGGGGTTATACGTGTATATTTTACATACTTCCAATGCCTGAAGATCATTGCAGAGACGCGTCTATGTTTATTATTGTAGTGTCAGCTGGGGTCTGATTTACTGACATATTGATGACTCTGTTTTAGTTTACTGACAGTTGGCAACCACCCAACACACACTAATCTTTGTTTTAGCTCCCACTCCCAAATTGAACTACCTACTTATATTAGTCAGATACATTCTACAGTACAGTGTATCCAACATTACCTAAATTCAGCAAATAACTGTTTTTTTCAGTGCAGGTAATTTTGAGATGAAACTGGCTTGTCCATACTTGCCAACTTTTCTTTGTTGGCTTCAGGGAGATCCCGGGGGAGGTGGGCGTGCAGGGGCGGGGCTTGACGAATCGCATCATTTTGACACCGAGAGGTCTCCCAGTAATGCAGGAGACTCCCGGACATTCCGGGAGGGTAGGCAACTACGCGTTAAAGAAAAGCAGCTAATGAATCTCTAGAGACTGAAGTGTCTTTTATATTTTTGTCTCCATTACTGAAGTCATGTTGTCTTACCTGTCAGTCTTTGATTAAATCTTGGTCTCCTTGAAAATGGCCACCTCCATAGGCATCAATACATGGACATAGGACACAATTTCTGAACTGTGTCATCATGCCACAGATGGCGAAGCCAACCACGTCTTGTACTGGCTCAGCATCAGGGAGAATGCCAGACTCTTCAGGGAGTGAGGGAGATCACCCCTATTTCAGGGAGTCTCCCTGACATTCAGGGAGAGCTGACAAGTATAGGCTCAGGAATATAAATATTAGATATAATATAAAGTATCAATTTATTTGATCACATAATGTATTTATTTAGCAATATATTTTAATTTAAGAGAATTTTTTTGTTTGTGTTGAGTTTATGTCATGTACGTAACAGGAGACTCTGCGCACAATCCAGGCAACAAGAGAATTGTGTCACTAGTGATAAGAACAGGAGGATAATGTGTATTATACAGATAGGAGAGGGATATACGGGTGACAGAGATAACACAACCCTCACAGCGCTGTCATCGCATTGTCTGGCTGGACACGGGTTTGGCTTCCGGCCGCTGCATTATTGATGGCTGTTGTTGGTTTGTTTATCAGCAAGTCAGAGAGTTTATATTTAAATGTTCCCGAGAGTAATAAACAGATTAAATGATGGCTGGAAAGGTGCAGAGAGATCTATTACTCCAGTAATAAAGCATCTCATAGCGTCCCTGGACCTTATAAAGTGTCAGTCATGTCCGAATTCTTCTTCTTCGGCTCTCCAGTGGTTGTGGAACTACATATCCCAGCGTTCAGATACAGAAATCGGAGAGCCGTGGGCAACCTGAGCTTGATTTAAGGCCGTCCTGGACAACCTGAGGCTCTCCAGGGGAAACTACAAGCCCCAGCATGCTTTGTCAGTCAGTAGTTGTTAGGGCATGCTGGGACTTGTAGTTTCACAATAGCCAAAAGTTGTCAGGGCCTGATTTAGGGAGGGCCCGCTTCACAAATTTTCTGGACACTAGCTCAACAGCGCCCTCGGCAGGCGGGGGTAAGGACATGCAAAGTTTCTTGAAACGGTGACACTATTTTATTTACAAATCACACGAATAAAGCGATAGGTTCGCACTGCGTATGTTGTAGATAATGGGTTTTTGAAACATAAACTATTAATAACAGGTGAAGATCATCTGAGCTGCGACTTATCCTGAGGATGGATGTGTCTTTATACCTAATATGTTTAAATTATTTTACTGTTGTCTGTTCAGCTCCCCCTGTATGGTTTTCTCCGTACTAGAATTAATGGCCTCAGATGAGGTGAGCACAGTTGTTGCAGTACCAAGTCTGGCCAGCAGGTGCTGGTTAAATGAGCCCTTGGCAGGGGCAAACGCAGGATTTGTAGAGGGAGGTTTCCACACCACGCCGCCAGTGGGCGTGACCAGCATGCATGGGGGCGTGGCTATAATTTTAGACAGTGCTTGGCTGCTCTCCAACTCTTTTCAAGCAGAGTCGTGTGAAGCGGGGGCAGGGTCCAGCCACCTCAATTATACAGTGCCCCAGGCTTGAGGGGGGGTTTCCGGGCACTAGAAACCCCCCCCCCCCCGCCTCCCCTCAGTTTGCCTATGCTTGAAGTAGATTTACTAATACCTCTAAAAATGAAAAAGCAATCATTTATCTACTACATTTAGAAAATGATAGCTGGAATCTGATTGGTGGCTATGGGCAACAACTCCATTTTTTGTCTTTACAGACATTTATCAGGCACCTGCTGGCCAGACTTGGTACTGCAGCAACTGTGCTCACCTCAACTGCGGGAATCCATTCTGGAGCTTGACACGACCTTACTGTACATTGACTACGTGCATACGCCCAGTCCCCTCCCCGTGAAATCGTAGGCTGTAGTAAGGGTCCTTTGCACTGGAAGATGAATGGGACTCCGCTGCGTTCTGTGGCGCAGAGTAAAGGTTTCCTTCCTTTAAGCCGGTTATTATGATGAAAGAGCTGTTAAAAGACTTAAAGGAAAAGTATAATTTTCGCTTTTAATTTGCTGTCAGCTTGTGGGTGCTGTGGTCAGTTTTGGAAACCGCTGGACTGATATTATTTCCTTCCATTTCCCAGAGGTCTAACCCCCCCCCCCCCTTACTGAAGAACTCATCCTCTCGCTGCCTGGCACCGCTCTTTCTGTGAAATATTTGCTTTGCTATAAATACTTGTTAAATGACAAACAGATGGAAGCTCAGGCTCCGTACTAAGCCCAGATGACAGTTTAGGACCCTTGGTTCTGTGCCCGTGGCTAGTAATGGCTGCCCAGGAGCGGAAGAGCCGGGGGTGGGTGGGGGGTCATTGGACAATGTCAGTATTATACACAGGAAAGTAGATGGAGTATAACTCCTATCATCACAACACGATAAGGGTCAGTTATTCAGCTGAAGCAACAGTGCAAATGCTGTTTTGTGACATTACGTTGTGTAACATTTCCTGATGGTAGTTGTCCGGCCCGATCATGGTGATTCTTGCTGAATCTCGGCACTGCACAGGAATGCAGTTCATCATTCGCCCACATGGCGGCATGTGAGAGTCAAGAGGTGAGGACTGTGCTTTTATGGGGCACAATCCTGGATTAGTGGGCCACCTCCATATTTTGGGAACTTCTCGAAATGTTGCAACCCCAGCAGGTACCTCCATCGTGGGCAGCAAATCCCTTCCCTGTAGAAATGGATTTGTGAAAATACTGGGCCAGGAAGCGCCTGTCTTACAGCTTCCTCAGCCACCTTTGTTGCGTCTCGCACACGGTGAAGATGGAGGGTGTTGAGCTTTAATCCTCTCGCTTCGAACACGGGTGGATAATAAACACAGCATGTATATCTGTAGTTATCATTACGCATATAAACCAGCGCTGCCGGCTTACAGGCGCGTTTAGTATGTTTATTTGCTCGGGGTGCTCGCCTGCTGTGCGCCCTCCAACGAGGGAAAGCAGCTTTAAACGTGGTTATATTGGCAGCGATACCAGTCACGTCCTGCGCCAACTTCTCCTCTGACCGCTATATCCCCGATGTATTATATATAACATTATATGCACTGCTGCTTTTTTCAGCTCATCAACAGCTTATTTCTACGTATTTCTTTATATCTTTATTTTTATTATAGGTCCTCGCCGCAGCCATGACGTGTCTCTAACGCATTTCTGAATTATTCTACTGTCTGATCCCTTCCTTAGATTTGTGTAACATTAGGGCTCAGGCGTTTTTGTTGTTTTCTATAGAGAAATGCTTGTAAATAATATCTAAGCACTTAGGGCCTGAGTCATTAAGGAGAGCAAAGCATAAAAAATGAGTAACTTTGCACCTGGGCAAAACCATGTTGCATTGGAGGGGGAGGTAAATTTAAAAGGTGATGGCAGATTTATAGTTCCTATAGGGCATGTCCTAGATCAACTTTAAATTTTACTGTAAAAATAAAGCTATCAGTTATTTGTGTCCTACGTGAAAAAACAGCCAATATTTATCTTATGTGCAAAATAATAAACTAATTTGCACCCCTTGTATTGTAACATGGTTTGTCCTGGGAAAAATGTACTCCTTTTTTTGCCTTTCTATCCTTAATAACTCAGGCCCTTAGTGTGTACAGGGATCTCTTATTCCTCCACACGTGCGTTGATATATGTGGAGACTGTCACCTTGCTTGCTGAGGTATGGTAATATATTATCTATAATGTCTAATGGAACAGCGCCCCCTTATGGCCGAAGTCTCATGAAGAATATCAGCTTGGTATTAGCCGTCAGTAGCTTCCAAATAGCATCTCTGGGGCAGGGGATCTCCGTCATTTTTATGTTTTTAGAAGGCGTGTAGCACTATAATATCCACCTACAAAAATGAGCCGCTGAGCTAACAATCTAATGCATGAATAATTTGTATAACAACTAATGTATATGGTGTGTAACTTTAGTACAGACAGACAGCTCATATGATTATAATGTTATATTATTATAATGTCTCGCTGTCACACTGGTAACCAGTAAGGGGAGGCCACAGCACCCACAGACGAGGGCACCGTCTCGCCAATATCAGCACAATTCACACTGCGCCAGTTTGCAGGTGCGCTAGCACCAGGAGACTGATGCTATATGTTTATATCAAGCAGCACACAGAGAAGAAGATGTTCTCCTAAAATGTCTATTTTTAAATGATCGCAGTGCAGAGAGAAAACCTGCCAAAAGTACTTAAAGGGGATATTTCTTCAGGAACCAACTTTATTAAATTGCACATAGATAAAAACCTCCTCCTCTTTTTCATTTGCTTTTAAAATATACAACACCTTATTTTACAGAAACCCTTTCAGTGCGGTATGAAGTTACACGTCTACAGAACCCCCAAAAATATGTATTTTCATATGTGATGCATGAGGTCGATACAGTGCATTCAGTCACATCCTGACCTTACACCTCAGCTATGTTACAAAAGTAGAGTGAAATGGAAATACGTCCTCTCTCCTTCACCACAAACCGCAAAATAAAGACCCTACAGCTTTCTGGCAATGACTAACAGACTGCTGAGATGGTACAAAAGTCTCAAATAGCAAAGTATAGCATGACAGTTAATCTCTTTCATTACTGCCCATGCTTCTGTGTCTGAATCCACCATATCGGCAGCCTTTTAATTACCTATGAGACTGTAAGCCAGTCCCTCAGATCTATGAAGCTTTAGGATTCTCTAAACTGCCGCATATCGCTTGATAGGGGCTTTGTCTGACCATAGGGCCTAAAACGCACCTTAATTACAAGTAACGAGAGCACACAAATATCGTGGGCGATAAAGGCTGTCACGTATTTATTTATTTGAACAAAATGTGTTAGTAATGGCGATATACAAAATAATTGAAGTACCAATTAAGGAGAAAATAGACACTACCCCTTTAACAAATACTAGTTATTGATCCCCTCATAGCCCCCCCTGATCACTAAGACACCCAGGGTCCCCCCATTATCATCACGTCCCGGCTTCGCCCTTTGTTCAGCATATTTGGCTGGCTCTCTGCTCCTGCACACTCAGCCGCAGAGAGTTAAGTAGAAAGTGTTTCTCCACAATTAGGCAGCGGAGCGAGGACGGGAGATCTAGGTTAATAGGATGAGGGGTCCCCCAGCTAAGCAGCCCTGTCCCAGTTCTGAAACCAATTGCTCGTCGCTGATAACAAACTCGGTGCCGGAAGGTGACCCAGGGATACAGCGGTGCCTGGTGTCTGAAGGGTCAGTGGTGTCGTCTCTGTGGTGACTGTATACAGAAGGGACAATCTAAACAAGTAGTACAAAAGCATAAACAATTTTATTACAGTTAATTGCAAAAGATTGCAGCAGAGAGATTTTATAAAGGAGTCCTCCTCCCTCCATGACAGTTATTCCAGTCCAGCAGTCTCTCGTCTCCCGCTCCTCGCTGGGTGGTCACATGACCCTGCTCCGTGTACGGTGAGAGCATTTGGTATCTCATTTTACGACAGTTGTACGTTCATTTTTGTCCGTGTTTCAGGGTTTGGCCAACCCCAGTTTCATTGTTTATTTCACTATACAAATGTATTTTTACATTATTAAACAAATATTATTATTAATATTAACTACCAATTCGTACACTAGCTGTTAGAAAGAGGGATAAATTCCATTGTTCATCTTACAAATTTACGTTTTTCATAGTCATTAACCTAGTTTTTATACATATATAGCTGACAGTCTAATCTTATTTGATTGGGAGTATTTTTAAATCTATAGTCACCGCCTCACTGGTTATGTTATGTGCTATAAATTCAGATTGTTATATCTCATGTGTGTTACTGGACGCACCGCACGACATTCAGGGTAAAAGTAAAGTGAATAGTTCTTCATCATCAATACAGGTTATATATTAAATGTTTATGAACGGAACATTTAGAGGTTTTTTTTAAAATAAACAAAACAATCAATCTGTATTAAATCTATACTAAGACCATCTATATTACAGAACATTTGGTAGTTATAATAAGACAAATCTATCATTTAAAAAAGTTTCACAAGTTTAGAACAGATATTGTGACGGCTTTATATAGAAGTTCATGGGGGTGCAAAACACATTCTTTGCCCACCCAGCAGAAATCATGGGGGGCAACTGCCCCCCCAGGTTCCTACACCCCTGAGAGAGAGGGCAGCTTGGGTGCTACTAGCAGAACATTTAGGAGACCTGTCTGCACAATAGAAGGATTTTTTTTTCCACATTTTTCAGCCCCCAACTCCAGCAGGAAATTAACACTAAGAGCAGCGGCTCCCAAATCTGGTTCCCCCCTCCCCCAGCAGTCCAGGTTTTCAGTATATCCATGCTTTAGCACAGGTGGTTGACTCGAAACGACTGAGGCATCTATACCGTGGGGGGTAAACAGGGGTACACACTGAATGAGTGTAATTAGATTATCCCGTACCGCTGCTGGGGCAGTATCGCCACAGGTTGGCTTTCAGTTCTCACGGGCATCGCTGACCGGAAAGCTAAGGCGTTAGGGCCGTCATAGCCAAGGGCATAAAACGCGTGGGTCTGGTTCTATAACGCCAATGGAATATACAACTGATTCCTTTGTCTGCAGAGCTCCCTCTTGTATGATTAGTAAAGTCTCTAAATACGTCTGATATTGAGGACATGAAGATTATTAGTGTGTGCATCTAATAAACCCTCTAGATACTTCTACCGATAGATAAAGTAAGGGTTTAATAATGCGACGTAGATCTCTGTCAGACAATACAGGAAGGACGATTCCCCTCCATGCAGTGAAGGGGTTAAGTCTCGCAGGCGCAGGACGCCGGGAATATCTCCGATGTCTTCTCAGGGAATTTAGCAGAGGATCTTGGGAAGATTCTGCCGTCTGTAGCTCGGTATCACACCTCACGCTCAGTCCTATTAGGAGAAAACACGCATGCAGAAGCACAGGTCATGCCTGTTGCTAGGTGACAGGCATGACAGTTTGTTATGTTAATGCAAAAATAGATATATCATACTTTAACTCTTTGTGACGGAAACACGAAGCGTAAGATCCGCCGTGTACCACGGCAGGAATCTTTTATTCATTTATTCAAAGTACTGATAAAGTACAGGAAGGCAGCTTATATCCTCCAGTGTGATGGTGCGGGGGCACCTTTCTAATAATAATACTTGTCCAACTCTGCCGGAATGTCCCAAAAAGTCAGGGCGGAGTCACAGTGAGCGGAGCCACCGAGGAGGACTCACTGGGGAATACAATTAATAATGACTAATCTATGTGTTGTAGAGGGTCTGACATGTTTTACTTGGGTACTGCCTTTGTGGCGTATAATCATCATCACCATTTATTTATATAGCGCCACTAATTCTGCAGTGCTGTACAGAGAACTCGCTCACATCAGTCCCTGCCCCATTGGAGCTTACAGTCTAAATTCCCTAACACACACACACACACACAGACACACAGACACAGACCGAGAGAGAGAGAGAGAGAGAGAGAGAGATTAGGGTCAATTTTGATAGCAGCCAATTAACCGACTAGTCTGTTTTTGGAATGTGGAAGGAAACAGGAGCACCCGGAGGAAACCCACGGAAACACGGGGAGAACATACAAACTCCGCACAGATGGGGCCATGGTTGGGAATTGAACTCATGACCCCAGTGCTGTAAGGCAGAAGTGCTAACCACTGAGCCACCATGCTGCACCCTTTTGTTATTTCTGCAACAGCGCACAAAGCGCTAGTTCTGAAACTAGTGGTCTGTGCACACGCGCAGGTGTAAAAAAGTGCGATATGCGCCGAATCCGGCAGAAAGCGCCAGTTCTCTGACACATGACCGCTGCTCCACTCCATACTCAGATGGGGCACATTGGGGGTGACCAGACCCCCGCCCTCTTTACACACAGGTTCCTCGGTGCTACAAGTGAATGGAGAAGTGATCTGTAATTATTTCCCAGAAGCTCAGGCGCTGTGCTGTGCTGTATTCGGAAGAGGAGGGAGCGGAGGGCAGGACACGTATCTGTTGTGTGCTGAGATTACCCTGATTGTCTTGGGGTGTTACTGTATGTTGGATGTAGTTTGCAGTATTTGTACGGTAACTTTAAGACAATAGTATGTTCCCTGCAGCCCGTTATGTAGCCGGACTCCTCTCCTTAGTATAGAGATCTGCGGTCTCTGTGGTATCTGCCCCGAGCAGTACAGAACGTACCCGACACTGCATGGCGGAACTACCATCGGTGCAGCATGGAGATAATGGGGCCTGCTGCACAGGGATCTAGCGAGCTGTGGGGGCCGGGTCCAACCTCCCCGCTTCCCTGCACCGGGGCCCACAGCTCGCTAGATCGCCTCTGCCTGATGCACTGTGGCGGATACAGATAGCGTCAGAGCAGAATGTTCTGTATAGTGTGTAAGATGCCTTATTCTCTGTATATAAACTGCACAGTGCGCAGTTAGTGGAGTGTTTATGTCCAGTAGTCACAGTATGGGACCCCGTCCTTTATCTTTGTCCGGGACCCCATCCAATCAAGAACCAATCCTGAGCTTCTTGGGTGTTGCTGATATCACCCTGTTTCCATTATTTATTTATTGCTGATATATCTAAAGTAACCCCTGCTAAATACAATCATATATAGACTATAAAGTAACCCCTGCTAAATACAATCATATAAAGACTATAAAGTAACCCCTTCTGAATACAATCATATATAGACTATAAAGTAACCCCTGCTGAAAAACACATATAAATTAGAAAGTAACCCCTGCTAAATATAATCATATACAGACTATAAAGTAACCCCTGCTGAATACAATCATATATAGACTATAAAGTAACCCCTACTGAATACAATCATATATAGACTATAAAGTAACCCCTGTTGAATAAACACATATAGATTACAAAGTAACCCTTGTTGAATAAAAGCATATATTGACTTTAAAGTAACCCCTGCTGAATACAGTCATATATAGACTATAAAGTAACCCCTGCTGAATACAGTCATATATAGACTATGAAGTAACCCCTGCTGAATACAGTCATATATAGACTATAAAGTAACCCCTGCTGAATACAGTCATATATAGACTATAAAGTAACCCCTGCTGAATAAACACATATAGACAGCACAGTGGCGTAGTGGTTAGCACGTCTGCCTCACAGCACTGGGGTCATGAGTTCAATTCCCGACCATGGCCTTATCTGTGTGGAGTTTGTATGTTCTCCCTGTGTTTGCGTGGGTTTCCTCCGGGTGCTCCGGTTTCCTCCCACACTCCAAAAAATATACTGGTAGGTTAATTGGCTGCAATCAAAAAAATTGACCCTAGTCTCTCCCTCTCTGTATGTGTGTGAGTGTGTGTCTATAGTAGGAAATTTAGACTGTAAGCTCCAATGGGGCAGGGACTGATGTGAATGAGTTCTCTGTACAGCGCTGCGGAATTAGTGGCGCTATATAAATAAATGATGATGATGATGATGATATAGAGAACACAAAGTAAACCCTGCTAAATACAATTAAATATAGACTATAAAGTAACCCCTGCTGAATAAAAACATATATAGACTATAAAGTAACCCCTGCTGAATACAGTCATATATAGACTATAAAGTAACCCCTGCTGAATAAACACATATATAGACTACAATGTAACCTTATACACTAGAAATTCTCAGAAAATTGTCTTCAAACAATGAACAATACTCTGTTTCAGCCTTTTAATTAGATAACATTATAGGACAGTATGTGCCATCAATAGCTTTTATTTTTGTTTTGTTCCACACATAAAAGGGGTTACCTCTCTGCTGTAATATTGTTCTGTTATCGCCATCTCAAATTGTAATTTTTTTTAAATGCTTTATACTTTAAATAAAACATTGTTTTTTTTATTTATATAAGTTTTTCAAATATTTGTAAATAATTTTTCTACATTTTTTCTAAAATACATTTGATTTAATTTTAAACCGTTTTTAATTTTTTGCATCTGGGGCTTTAAATTCCACTGCCCATGCGCAAAACAGCGATCTGCGCTCGTCTGCCTGGGCTAAGCATACGTCACTTATCAGGGCAATTATTGTCCTAACGATAAATAGGCCCCTATGTCACTCAGAAACACTGTGATTTGTTGTACTTCGTATTTACCTAAAGCAATTTGACTACAAAAAAAGTCTTTTGTGCATCATTATCACAGCAAGTGTTATTTTTTGCTTTGTTCCAAAATCCAGCGTGTCCCCCTGATATTCAGTTTAGAGCTTTTTACTGGACTACAAACAACCGAAAATATTGTACATTTTTTATGTATTGATTATAAAAGAGCAGATGTAACACGTTCATTGAGCTCGACATTCAACCTTCAACTTTTGTGATGTTTACCCAGAACCCTTTGCTACAACTCTCGCAGGTTATTTACACGTGCGGGGTTACTTGGCTGGATGGGGCGACACTTATGTTTTCTTTCTTAAACAGGGACAGAGCACAGATTGTAATGAGGCTGAGAGTGACTGCGGATTCGGCGGGATTCAAATCCGTAATTAGCCGCCACTCAGACTCCTGTGTTTGTTTTGATTCCTTGTGCCTGGATGGGAGAGGAAAGGTGTAATTCTCCGGGTATTATTAGACCACTTTCATGTCCTTGTGTGTAGGTGGAATGAGGCGACAATTACCAAGAACAGAGTTAAACCGCTTTATTCACGTCCGTTCCCCAGCGGCACAAGCAACGGACCTGTCAGAATATTAAAGTGCCGCACACACAGTCATTGTTACTGTACCCATCTTACAATTAGTGCTACGTGTGTGGTACACTAGCCAGCTAAACCATCAACAGATCCGTCAGGAATATGATAGCTTATCTTCCATCATTTTGATCATCCGTTACTTCAAAATAAATTGTATCACTGTTTAGTAGATAGATATTGTATTTACATAATGCCCAGCATTTCGTTAGTCAAAATAGGCACCTTATCCACACCCAGATCCCCCTTAAATCTCATTTGTAGAGATCACATCCCCAAATGTGCTAGTCTCACCCCTTTCTCCCCGAAACTTGTCCCAGTCCCATTGAAATTCAGGACTGTTGGTAGATATTATTATTATTATTATTATTATTATTATTATTATTATTAATTTTTATTTATAAGGCGCCACTAGGTGTCCGTAGCGCCGTACAGGGACAAACAAAATTACAATACAAGGAGAGACAGCACAGTACAGTAAACAATAAGCACAGTAACTCCGTGAGCTCAAAGCACAGCAAGGGAGGGGAGAGGGGAAGGTCTGCGTACGACGGAGCCCAAGAGGGAGGGCACGGATAATAGGGAGACCCCCGGGGGGGGGGATAGGAGGGAGGGGATATGTGTTTATATATTCTGGTTATGTAGAAATTGTTTTGTAAATGTTTGTTTATGGATTAGATTGTTCAGTTACAATTGTGCAGCTTTAGGTCACATCTGGAAACAGTCCCGTTTTTTGTAGGAATGTCTCAGTTGTCACTGGCCAGGGGCCTCGTGTGAACGGGGTGTGATTTGGACGGGTCAGAGGTGTGTTTTGCCCCAATATTGTCAGGTATACTTTAGAGCAGAGGTGTCCAAATTCAGTCCTCAAGTGCTACCGACAGTTCATGTTTTCAGGATTTCTTTATTCATGCAAAGGTGAGTTAATCTATTTGGTTGGGTCAGTAATAATCACACCTGTTCCTACAGACAGAAATCCTGAAAACATGCCCTGTTGGTAGCTCTTGAGAACTGAACTTGGACACCTCTGGTTTAGATGTTGGTCTTAGATGACCCCGCTCCCTACCTCTCTGTCTGGTAATGTTATGTTGAGTTTGGGTCCTCGACTTACACTCGGTTTAGTTAAACAGGGGAAGGTTCCGGTTGAAGTAAACAAGGATTTAAGGGTAAATCTCAATGATGAAATAAAAAAAAAAAAACTGATTGATTAAATCCTATCAAGTTAATAAATACAGTTATGACATTATAGAGTTTACATCAGAGCCAGGATTAATTTTGACCCAGGGAACCTTTGAGTACTAGAGGCCATGGGCAAAGCCCTCTCAACACTGCCCAAAAACCATCCTTGAACAAGGGCATGGTTAGACGAAGGAAGGGGTTCAGTTATGCCCCCATGGAGGTGCTCATACACCGGGCAGCTCTGTAGGGTCTTTCTCCCACCACAGGAGAATCTGTACCTTTCAGCTCTGCCGCCAACTTATGCGCTGATTGGACAGTAACTAGAAAGAAGTGGGAAAGTCTGGAACAGAGGATTTTGTACATGGTGAAATTGGTTATGTTGGATAGTCTGTAAAAGGCAATACACCCTTGTAAAGTACAGTGTTTAGAATCGTCTTGATATTTCTAATTTTGTTCCCAGCAGTTCTGTTATTGTACGAGCTATCAGGGACCACCCGTAGAGCCACTTCCTCCTCCTGTGTCTAAATAAAATGTGATCACCCCGTTTATCAGACCCCGTCTCTGACCTCTGCACTGAGCGTGAACTCCCCAGGAATGAAGTGTTCCCTGGTGTACAGGCTGCAGTGATACAATCAGGAACTGTGTAATACGGGCCAGAGAGAACGACAGGTGCAGAAATCAGATTTTGGGAGCATGGAGCTGTGTAGATTTAGTGGAGAATTGTACATAAACCAAGAAGCTGACCTGCTACACACTCATTAACTATTTGTACATTGTATGTCCTCCCCACACGCTTGTCATATGTTACATAGGAGTTTGTATGTTCTCCCCGTGTTTGCGTGGGTTTCCTCTGGGTGCTCTGGTTTCCTCCCACACTCCAAAAACATACTGGTAGGTTAATTGGCTGCTACAAAATTGACCCTAGCCTGTCTGTGTGTGTGTGTGTGTCTGTGTGTGTGTTAGGGAATTTAGACTGTAAGCTCCAGTGGGGCAGGGACTGATGTGAATGAGTTCTCTGTACAGCGCTGCGGAATCAGTGGCGCTATATAAATAAATGCTGATGATGAGGGGTGAGGCAGGACAGGCAGCTGACTGCAGTGCAGCAAATATTAGGGTGCAGGTTCAGCATTGAGTACAATAAGTGTTTTCTTCCTGACTACCCTGCACAAGGAGGCTCTCCTGCTCCAAGTGGCTTGTTAAATTCAAAACACATCAAAGGAGCTATATAATAGCTGGATGTCCTTGTCCTACTACCAATGTAGTATAGTTGCCTAGTCTCCCAGAATGTCCTGGAGACTTCGGAATTAGGAGACACCTCCCGGACTCCTGAGAGAATGGGCAGTTCCCTTGGAGAGCACTTACCTGCTGCAAGTACTAATATATGTAATACCTAGCGGACATAGAAGGATGCAGAGCTTGTGCTGAACCAAGCAGAGCATCACAAAAAGTGGGATCTAGGGTGGAGTTTCTGCTGAGGGTGGGGCTTATTTTGTCCCGATTTTTCTTCTGTAAATGTTGGGGCACAGCTTAGCGTGACCCCCTGATCCTTCTACCAGGAGCTTCTATCCCATTTTGTAACTGACACTAGAGCTGAACACTAATTTATATGGATGCCTTTATTTTATTTACTGATAAAAGAAAATGATTGTGGCTTTGTCATTATGACAGACAGCTAAGACGTAGGATTCACACACATGAAATAAATGTGTTGGGAGCTCACCCCCCTCAGATACCATCGCTCCTCTGTCTGAATTGTTTGATTAATGAAGTAATTAGGGACGTTTTGCAATGCATTATCCAGAATCAAACAAAAGCTGAGGGGGCCTTATCAGGACGTGTGCATGAGCTACTTATTCTCTCAGTTATCTCACAACCATCACGCAGACTAATAATCATCATGGTAATGAACTCATAACTGATTATTCCAACAGGGCAATCTGCTAAATAGATTGTTCCTGTCATTTTTAGGTTTTGAGTAAATATAGAAAATGTCTGTAATATTATTGCAGGAAGGATAAATATCAGCAGGTCTGATATTTGGGGGATGTGTAAAATGTGATTTAATAACGCACTTATAAATAACATGATATACAAAGCAGTAATGACATGAATGTCGGTGTAATAACATTATTTACAGAGATAAAGTCATTATCATCTTGTTTATCTTCTCCATGAGTCCCCCTTCTACCCTGTCTCCTCTTCCCAACCGTACCTATCCTGTCCCTCAGCCCCCCATTCTATCCAGCCTTTCCCTCATCAATCTCATTCCTTCCAGCCTCCTCTACATCCAGCCTTTCCCTCATCACTCTCATTCCTTCCAGCCTCCTCTACATCCAGCGTTTCCCTCATCACTCTCATTCCTTCCAGTCTCCTCTACATCCAGCCTTTCCCTCATCACTATCATTCCTTCCAGTCTCCTCTTCATCCAGCCTTTCCCTCATCACTGTCATTCCTTCCACCCTTCCCTTCATCCAGCCTTTCCCTCATCACTCTCATTCCTTCCAGCCTCCTCTACATCCAGCCTTTCCCTCATCACTGTCATTCCTTCCAGTCTCCTCTTCATCCAGCCTTTCCCTCATCACTGTCATTCCTTCCAGCCTTCCCTTCATCCAGCCTTTCCATTATCACTGTCATTCCTTCCAGTCTCCTCTTCATCCAGTCGTTCCCTCATCACTCTCATTCCTTCCAGCCTCCCCTTCATCCAGCCTTTCCCTCATCACTCTCATTCCTTCCAGCCTCCCCTTCATCCAGCCTTTCCATCATCACTGTCATTCCTTCCAGCCTCCCCTTCATCCAGCCTTTCCCTCATCACTGTCATTCCTTCCAGCCTTCCCTTCATCCAGCCTTTCCCTCATCACTGTCATTCCTTCCAGCCTCCCCTACATCCAGCCTTTCCCTCATCACTCTCATTCCTTCCAGCCTCCACTTCATCCAGCCTTCCCCTCACCACTCTCATTCCTTTCAGCCTCCCCTTCATCCAGCCTTTCCCTCATCACTCTCATTCCTTCCAGTCTCCTCTTCATCCAGTCGTTCCCTCATCACTCTCATTCCTTCCAGCCTCCCCTTCATCCAGCCTTTCCCTCATCACTCTCATTCCTTCCAGCCTCCCCTTCATCCAGCCTTTCCCTCATCACTGTCATTCCTTCCAGCCTCCCCTTCATCCAGCCTTTCCCTCATCACTGTCATTCCTTCCAGCCTCCCCTTCATCCAGCCTTTCCCTCATCACTATCATTCCTTCCAGCCTCCCCTTCATACAGCCTTTCCCTCATCACTCTCATTCCTTCCAGCCTCCCCTTCATCCAGCCTTTCCCTCATCACTCTCATTCCTTCCAGCCTCCCCTTCATCCAGCCTTTCCATCATCACTGTCATTCCTTCCAGCCTCCCCTTCATCCAGCCTTTCCCTCATCACTGTCATTCCTTCCAGCCTTCCCTTCATCCAGCCTTTCCCTCATCACTGTCATTCCTTCCAGCCTCCCCTACATCCAGCCTTTCCCTCATCACTCTCATTCCTTCCAGCCTCCACTTCATCCAGCCTTCCCCTCACCACTCTCATTCCTTTCAGCCTCCCCTTCATCCAGCCTTTCCCTCATCACTCTCATTCCTTCCAGTCTCCTCTTCATCCAGTCGTTCCCTCATCACTCTCATTCCTTCCAGCCTCCCCTTCATCCAGCCTTTCCCTCATCACTCTCATTCCTTCCAGCCTCCCCTTCATCCAGCCTTTCCCTCATCACTGTCATTCCTTCCAGCCTCCCCTTCATCCAGCCTTTCCCTCATCACTGTCATTCCTTCCAGCCTCCCCTTCATCCAGCCTTTCCCTCATCACTATCATTCCTTCCAGCCTCCCCTTCATACAGCCTTTCCCTCATCACTCTCATTCCTTCCAGCCTCCCCTTCATCCAGCCTTTCCCTCATCACTATCATTCCTTCCAGCCTCCCCTTCATCCAGCCTTTCCATCATCACTGTCATTCCTTCCAGCCTCCCCTTCATCCAGCCTTTCCCTCATCACTGTCATTCCTTCCAGCCTTCCCTTCATCCAGCCTTTCCCTCATCACTCTCATTCCTTCCAGCCTCCTCTACATCCAGCCTTTCCCTCATCACTCTCATTCCTTTCAGTCTCCTCTACATCCAGCCTTTCCCTCATCACTGTCATTCCTTCCACCCTTCCCTTCATCCAGCCTTTCCCTCATCACTCTCATTCCTTCCAGCCTCCTCTACATCCAGCCTTTCCCTCATCACTGTCATTCCTTCCAGTCTCCTCTTCATCCAGCCTTTCCCTCATCACTCTCATTCCTTCCAGCCTTCCCTTCATCCAGCCTTTCCATCATCACTGTCATTCCTTCCAGCCTTCTCTACATCCAGCCGTTCCCTCATCACTCTCATTCCTTCCAGCCTCCCCTTCATCCAGCCTTTCCCTCATCACTCTCATTCCTTCCAGCCTCCCCTTCATCCAGCCTTTCCATCATCACTGTCATTCCTTCCAGCCTCCCTTTCATCCAGCCTTTCCCTCATCACTCTCATTCCTTCCAGCCTTCCCTTCATCCAGCCTTTCCCTCATCACTGTCATTCCTTCCAGCCTTCTCTACATCCAGCCGTTCCCTCATCACTCTCATTCCTTCCAGCCTCCCCTTCATCCAGCCTTTCCCTCATCACTGTCATTCCTTCCACCCTTCCCTTCATCCAGCCTTTCCCTCATCACTCTCATTCCTTCCAGCCTCCTCTACATCCAGCCTTTCCCTCATCACTCTCATTCCTTCCAGCCTCCCCTTCATCCAGCCTTTCCCTCATCACTCTCATTCCTTCCAGCCTCCCCTTCATCCAGCCTTTCCATCATCACTGTCATTCCTTCCAGCCTCCCCTTCATCCAGCCTTTCCCTCATCACTGTCATTCCTTCCAGCCTTCCCTTCATCCAGCCTTTCCCTCATCACTGTCATTCCTTCCAGCCTCCCCTACATCCAGCCTTTCCCTCATCACTCTCATTCCTTCCAGCCTCCACTTCATCCAGCCTTCCCCTCACCACTCTCATTCCTTTCAGCCTCCCCTTCATCCAGCCTTTCCCTCATCACTCTCATTCCTTCCAGTCTCCTCTTCATCCAGTCGTTCCCTCATCACTCTCATTCCTTCCAGCCTCCCCTTCATCCAGCCTTTCCCTCATCACTCTCATTCCTTCCAGCCTCCCCTTCATCCAGCCTTTCCCTCATCACTATCATTCCTTCCAGCCTCCCCTTCATCCAGCCTTTCCCTCATCACTGTCATTCCTTCCAGCCTCCCCTTCATCCAGCCTTTCCCTCATCACTATCATTCCTTCCAGCCTCCCCTTCATACAGCCTTTCCCTCATCACTCTCATTCCTTCCAGCCTCCCCTTCATCCAGCCTTTCCCTCATCACTATCATTCCTTCCAGCCTCCCCTTCATCCAGCCTTTCCATCATCACTGTCATTCCTTCCAGCCTCCCCTTCATCCAGCCTTTCCCTCATCACTCTCATTCCTTCCAGCCTCCCCTTCATCCAGCCTTTCCATCATCACTGTCATTCCTTCCAGCCTCCCCTTCATCCAGCATTTCCCTCATCACTGTCATTCCTTCCAGCCTTCCCTTCATCCAGCCTTTCCCTCATCACTGTCATTCCTTCCAGCCTCCCCTACATCCAGCCTTTCCCTCATCACTCTCATTCCTTCCAGCCTCCTCTACATCCAGCCTTTCCCTCATCACTCTCATTCCTTCCAGTCTCCTCTACATCCAGCCTTTCCCTCATCACTGTCATTCCTTCCACCCTTCCCTTCATCCAGCCTTTCCCTCATCACTCTCATTCCTTCCAGCCTCCTCTACATCCAGCCTTTCCCTCATCACTGTCATTCCTTCCAGTCTCCTCTTCATCCAGCCTTTCCCTCATCACTCTCATTCCTTCCAGCCTTCCCTTCATCCAGCCTTTCCATCATCACTCTCATTCCTTCCAGCCTTCTCTACATCCAGCCGTTCCCTCATCACTCTCATTCCTTCCAGCCTCCCCTTCATCCAGCCTTTCCCTCATCACTCTCATTCCTTCCAGCCTCCCCTTCATCCAGCCTTTCCATCATCACTGTCATTCCTTCCAGCCTCCCTTTCATCCAGCCTTTCCCTCATCACTCTCATTCCTTCCAGCCTCCCCTTCATCCAGCCTTTCCATCATCACTGTCATTCCTTCCAGCCTCCCCTTCATCCAGCCTTTCCCTCATCACTCTCATTCCTTCCAGCCTTCCCTTCATCCAGCCTTTCCCTCATCACTGTCATTCCTTCCAGCCTTCTCTTCATCCAGCCGTTCCCTCATCACTCTCATTCCTTCCAGCCTCCCCTTCATCCAGCCTTTCCCTCATCACTCTCATTCCTTCCAGCCTCCCCTTCATCCAGCCTTTCCATCATCACTGTCATTCCTTCCAGCCTCCCCTTCATCCAGCCTTTCCCTCATCACTCTCATTCCTTCCAGTCTCCTTTTCATCCAGCCTTTCCCTCACCACTCTCATTCCTTCCAGCCTCCCCTTCATCCAGCCTTTCCCTCATCACTCTCATTCCTTCCAGCCTCCCCTTCATCCAGCCTTTTCCTCATCACTATCATTCCTTCCAGCCTCCTCTATATCCAGCCGTTCCCTTATCACTCTCATTCCTTGCAGCCTCCCCTTCATCCAGCCTTTCCCTCATTACTCTCATTCCTTCCAGCCTCCACTTCATCCAGCCTTTCCCTCATCACTCTCATTCCTTCCAGCCTTCCCTTCATCCAGCCTTTCCCTCATCACTCTCATTCCTTCCACCCTCCCCTTCATCCAGCCTTTCCCTCATCACTCTCATTCCTTCCAGCCTCCCCTTCATCCAGCCTTTCCCTCATCACTGTCATTCCTTCCAGCCTTCCCTTCATCCAGCCTTTCCCTCATCACTCTCATTCCTTCCAGCCTCCCCTTCATCCAGCCTTTCCCTCATCACTCTCATTCCTTCCAGCCTCCCCTTCATCCAGCCTTTCCATCATCACTGTCATTCCTTCCAGCCTCCCCTTCATCCAGCCTTTCCCTCATCACTCTCATTCCTTCCAGTCTCCTTTTCATCCAGCCTTTCCCTCACCACTCTCATTCCTTCCAGCCTCCCCTTCATCCAGCCTTTCCCTCATCACTCTCATTCCTTCCAGCCTCCCCTTCATCCAGCCTTTTCCTCATCACTCTCATTCCTTCCAGCCTCCTCTATATCCAGCCGTTCCCTTATCACTCTCATTCCTTGCAGCCTCCCCTTCATCCAGCCTTTCCCTCATTACTCTCATTCCTTCCAGCCTCCACTTCATCCAGCCTTTCCCTCATCACTCTCATTCCTTCCAGCCTTCCCTTCATCCAGCCTTTCCCTCATCACTCTCATTCCTTCCACCCTCCCCTTCATCCAGCCTTTCCCTCATCACTCTCATTCCTTCCAGCCTCCCCTTCATCCAGCCTTTCCCTCATCACTGTCATTCCTTCCAGCCTTCCCTTCATCCAGCCTTTCCCTCATCACTCTCATTCCTTCCAGCCTCCCCTTCATCCAGCCTTTCCCTCATCACTCTCATTCCTTCCAGCCTTCCCTCCATCCAGCCTTTCCCTCATCACTCTCATTCCTTCCACCCTCCCCTTCATCCAGCCTTTCCCTCATCACTGTCATTCCTTCCACCCTCCCCTTCATCCAGCCTTTCCCTCATCACTCTCATTCCTTCCAGCCTTCCCTTCATCCAGCCTTTCCCTCATCACTGTCATTCCTTCCAGCCTTCTCTACATCCAGCCGTTCCCTCATCACTCTCATTCCTTCCAGCCTCCCCTTCATCCAGCCTTTCCATCATCACTGTCATTCCTTCCAGCCTCCCCTTCATCCAGCCTTTCCCTCATCACTCTCATTCCTTCCAGCCTTCCCTTCATCCAGCCTTTCCCTCATCACTGTCATTCCTTCCAGCCTTCTCTACATCCAGCCGTTCCCTCATCATTCTCATTCCTTCCAGCCTCCCCTTCATCCAGCCTTTCCCTCATCACTCTCATTCCTTCCAGCCTCCCCTTCATCCAGCCTTTCCATCATCACTGTCATTCCTTCCAGCCTCCCCTTCATCCAGCCTTTCCCTCATCACTCTCATTCCTTCCAGTCTCCTTTTCATCCAGCCTTTCCCTCACCACTCTCATTACTTCCAGCCTCCCCTTCATCCAGCCTTTCCCTCATCACTCTCATTCCTTCCAGCCTCCTCTATATCCAGCCGTTCCCTTATCACTCTCATTCCTTGCAGCCTCCCCTTCATCCAGCCTTTCCCTCATTACTCTCATTCCTTCCAGCCTCCCCTTCATCCAGCCTTTCCCTCATCACTCTCATTCCTTCCAGCCTTCCCTTCATCCAGCCTTTCCCTCATCACTCTCATTCCTTCCAGCCTCCCCTTCATCCAGCCTTTCCCTCATCACTCTCATTCCTTCCAGCCTTCTCTACATCCAGCCTTTCCCTCATCACTATCATTCCTTCCAGCCTCCTCTTCATCCAGCCTTTCCCTCATCACTGTCATTCCTTCCAGCCTCCCCTTCATCCAGCCTTTCCCTCATCACTCTCATTCCTTCCACCCTCCCCTTCATCCAGCCTTTCCCTCATTACTCTCATTCCTTCCAGCCTTCCCTCCATCCAGCCTTTCCCTCATCACTCTCATTCCTTCCACCCTCCCCTTCATCCAGCCTTTCCCTCATCACTCTCATTCCTTCCAGCCTTTCCCTCATCACTTTCATTCCTTCCACCCTCCCCTTCATCCAGCCTTTCCCTCATCACTGTCATTCCTTCCAGCCTTCCCTTCATCCAGCCTTTCCCTCATCACTCTCATTCCTTCCAGCCTCCCCTTCATCCAGCCTTTCCTTCATCACTCTCATTCCTTCCAGCCTTCCCTCCATCCAGCCTTTCCCTCATCACTCTCATTCCTTCCACCCTCCCCTTCATCCAGCCTTTCCCTCATCACTGTCATTTCTTCCAGCCTTCCCTTCATCCAGCCTTTCCCTCATCACTCTCATTCCTTCCAGCCTCCCCTTCATCCAGCCTTTCCCTCATCACTCTCATTCCTTCCAGCCTTCTCTACATCCAGCCTTTCCCTCATCACTATCATTCCTTCCAGCCTCCTCTTCATCCAGCCTTTCCCTCATCACTGTCATTCCTTCCAGCCTCCCCTTCATCCATCCTTTCCCTCATCACTCTCATTCCTTCCAGTCTCCTCTTCATCCAGCCTTTCCCTCATCACTCTTATTCCTTCAAGTCTCCCCTTCATCCAGCCTTTCCCTCATCACTGTCATTCCTTCCAGCCTCCCCTTCATCCTGCCTTTCCCTCATCACTTATTCCTCCTGCTTTCTGCAGTCACCATTCCATGATTGTAAATACAATTTCATTATGCTAATGGAAATCAATGGCCTCTCTGCAGTAGTTAACTCTGTGCAGTAACTGTGTCTTTGACATGTGCCCAGGTCTATGAGAAGGTTTTGTTCACCACAGGGAAGATTACAAAGAGATTCGTAATGAGAAGTGGATTGTACATATAATAATCAGTATTACTGTATATTAGGAGACTGGTCACCTCTGAGGAAAGTGATGAACAGCAGGCGGCCCTAGGGCCACATGCGGCCCTCTAGTCATTCACCTGTGGCCCTCAGCTCCTTCCTGCTTTATTTTCCAGTTTGCATGTTATAGCTTGTGACACTTGTGTATAATACCTGCTGATATGTGATTACCGATAGGTGTCTCTTTCTTTGCTTTAATGTATTATTTTAATTTATTAGTGAAATTAAGGGTAATGTGTGGCCCTATGAAGGTCAGAGGGCGGCCTGTGCGGCCCCTGAAGTGTGTTTGGTTCTGGTTGCTCATCAATGTTGTAGGACATTCAGAATTCTCAATGCTCATTGTCCTAGTGAGAGTTTAATTGGATTTCTCATCCATTACAGTGTGTCCTAGATTAACTCTCAGGGATGCTCCTAACTATCTGCAGTCTAAATAGTGTTCTATGTACTAGATGCGTTGCCCCTATAGATTTAAATCGTACGGAACGTTAACACTTTTGAACGTTGCTGGCGATGTAGAAGTTGGCGGATTGTCAGAGAGCGTGTACAGTGCCATCCACTTGCCTTATCGTTTAGACCATCCGTGTTAAATCGTATTCCCCTGGTTTTAAGAACGGACTTTACACCTGTGTGTACGAGGCCAAAGATGTGAAAGTAACATCGTAAAGCTTATGTACTTCATTCACGTTTCAGATATTTGTTTATTAGTTGATTCATTCAAATGAAAACTTAACACCAAACCTGTCTGTCACAGCAGATATGATGCAGTCTGTGCAGAGATCATCATCATCATCACCATTTATTTATATAGCGCCACTAATTCCACAGCGCTGCACAGAGAACTCATTTACATCAGTCCCTGCCCCATTGGAGCTTACACTCTAATTGCCCTTAACACACACACACACAGACACAGACTAGGGTCAATTTGTTAGCAGCTAATTAACCTACCAGTATGTTTTTGGAGTGTGGGAGGAAACCGGAGCACCTGGAGGAAACCCACGCAAACACGGGGAGAACATACAAACTCCACACAGATAAGACCAAGGTCGGGAATTTAACTCATGACCCCAGTGCTGCGAGGCAGAAGTGCTAACCACTACGCCACCGGGAAGCCTATAACATATACACAGATCTGCCAGCTTTGCAGGTAGAGTTCCCCTTTAATGTTGGTCTTTAGTGGACCTCCACACCAGTCATAAAATAATCCCATATAGCCATCTGCTCTGGGAATATGGATAGAAGCCCATGCAATCTAACGCACAGTCTAGTCATGAGTTTTTCATGTGTTTTTCACGTGTTAATCTTTTACCAGTACTGGCCGCACACGTTAACGCCTGAGAAATTGGACAAGCTACATTGTAAAGTGTTAGACGTGACATTAGCATTTTATAGTGTAATTGGCTCCTATCTCCTGTTTTTCATGTCGCTCTTATGTTCTTAATAATGTGCGACAAGCACAGGGAAGTGGGTTGCTGTGAATGAGCCCTAAGATCTAGCGCCCTTTGCACAGCGCACTCCTGTGTACATGTGATAGAGACGCCATCTTTGCCTGCAGCAGATGCTATCGTGGCTTCACATGATTTGCAGACACTGGGATACGCTCATACACGTCATTTGCACACGTATGTTTATGCACTAACACTCTCAATTATCTGTTTGTCATTGCTGGTGATTGCCAGTAAATGATCCATATGTGAGCGGTCACGGTATGTCAGGAGGGAGATTGTTGGACAGTTTGCTGTCACTCACATGTGCTATAGATCAGAGTCTCTGAACACGGAGTACTTTCCATTGATTTACCCCACATACAGGCGATCCCAGCATCCTCTCTGTATCTAGGCCAAACAAACTCTTGGGACACTGATTGAAACGTAGCGGTGGATCGATGCGAATCTACATCAACTTCTGTATGTGTCATGATTCCAGAACTTCCTCATACATCTCCAGTCCTTGTTCACACTGGCAGGCCATGCTGGGGCTTGTAGTTCCACAGCAGGTGGAGAGGCGCAGGCTGCTGGTCTCTGCTGTGGAAGGCAGGGTTCTTCTCTCTTTTCCCTTCGTCTTAGCTGTGAATCCTCCTTGTAAGTCTTTCACACTTCATTTCCTTCCAGCGAGCAGTAAAACTGCTTCTCTCCACAGTGTTTGTGAAGCTAAATGTTTCTCTGCTCTAGTGATCGATAACTTTGTGTCTCTCCTGTTCCCAGTAGTTGCTCTTTGTCGTCCTGCCGGGGACTTCTCTTTCTCTCTGCTGCGGATTCTAAAAATCCTTCAGCTGATTCTGAGACATGAGATGGATTTTTACATTAGCGGACGGTGGATTATTTTCAGGGGTCCTGAATATTCTCTTTAGTAAAGCTGTATGTCCACCTATTATGTGTATTTTCTTTCCCCTCCCTGGAGCCCCATCATAATAACTTATTGGTCCTGGAGCATCCCATGCGGTTGTTATGGGATCCAGTGATGAGGGGGCCACGTGATACTGGGCCTACCGAAACCCTGCTCTCCTGAGTGTTCCCACCGATGACGGAGTCGGAGCATTTGCACTGACGCCCCCATTTTGTTCTGTGGCGCGATGATCACATAGTAAGCCTGTGATCTATTGGCTTGGTTAAAGCATACTTGCCAACTTTTCCTCTTTGGCTTCAGGGAGATCCCAGGAGAGGTGGGTGTGCGGGGGCTGGGCTTGACGAATCGCATCATTTTGACCTCTTTGGGCTAAGATGACACAAGATTTGCATCATTAAGCCCCCCCAACTTATCTATTGCGGGGGCCGAGAACCGAGAGGTTGCCCTGCTCACCCGGGAGGTCTCCCAGAAATGGGGGAGTCTCCCGGACATTCCGTGAGAGTAGGCAACTATGCGTTAAAGAAAAGCAGCTAATGAATCTCTAGAGACTGAAGTGTCTTTTACATTTCTTTCTCCATTACTAAAGTCATGTTGTCTTACCTGCCAGTCTTTGATTAAATCTTGGTCTCCATGAAAATGGCCACCTCCATAGGCATCAATACATGGACACAGGACACAATTTCTGAACTGTCATCATGCCACAGATGGAGAAGCCAACCACGTCTTGTACTGGCTCAGCATCAGGGAGAATGCCAGACTCTTCAGGGAGTGAGGGAGATCACCCCTATTTCAGGGAGTCTCCCGGACATTCAGGGAAAGATGACAAGTATGGGATAAAGTTTAGTTGGTTTAGTTGGATGATCTTATGAAATATGTAGCAAATTTTTGTGCAGACTTTTTATTCTGCCGGCAGTAAGATTGTTATCAGATCCGTGCTGTGATTGTGGCATGTTGTCGCTCGGTGTTTTACATTAGTTGTAGGCGACTTACAAAACGCTTATTCACCAGACCGCGGGGGATGTGAGCGAGGAACTCTGTCCTATAGAAGGTCCTTAGCGCATCCTAAATCCTCTCCTTGAGGAGCGTCTTTGGGTAATTCTTCTATTATGAAGGCAAAGAGACGAGACGCCTGTTGACTAATAAGATATTTTATTTATCAGGACAAGACTAAAATATCTCTTCAAAGTGAACAAGCTAGCGGGTTACGGGGTAATTGCTTACAGCCACAGACGGGTGACATTTAGAATAAAGTGGGCACCAGGCACTTCTAAAACCTGTTACCTCTGTGTTGGATCTGCCGGTAGAATCATCTCCTAAACAGATGCGAGTAACATCGGAGCTAATGAGCCGCACTTAGTGTAATCTGTGAATAAAATGCTTCATAAGATAGAGACATATAACACGCAGAGACGGATGAGGCCTCTGTGCCCCGTAAATAGACGCTCATCTTTCTCTGTCAGATTATAGAGTCAGACCTGACAGAGAGATTTCCTGTATCCCGTTGTCTGCACAGCGTGCAGTCCTTGGGGGGTCACCTAGACGTGTGTCGTTCTCCCCCCCCCCCTCCCCCGGGTATGAGCCACGTGTCCCTGTATGGGGGCAATATGCACACAGCGGAGGCAGCCATTTTGTGAGCTGAGCCAATATTCAGCCTATCGATGCGTTAGGAACCAGTGGCTGCCCAGGCGTTGTGACTACAAGCCCCAGCATGCTTTTCCAGTAGACAGACAGACGATAGCTGGCAAGGCTATGCTGGGACTTGTAGTTTCACCACACCTGGAGAGCTACAGCTTGGCCAGGCCTGACTAAGTGCCTCATACCTCACAACTGTCCCGATTTGAAGGAATTGCAGGTGTGTAGGCGGGGATTTGCCCAAAACTTGGCGCTTTTGGGTGCATCGTGGGTGGGGCTTATTTGTTGACAATTTTTACATGTCTAAATGTTGGGAGCTGTGCCTCTTGTCAGAGTGCCTACTTGCCAACTCTCCCGGAATGTCCGGGAGACTCCCGAAATTCAGGTCAGTCTCACGGACTCCCGGGAGAGCTGGCAAATCTGCCGTCCCAAAATGACGCGATTCGCGGTGAATCGCGTCATGTAGGGCCTGCCCCCTGCGACAAAACACCATTTCATTGCGGGGGCGGGGCCAAAACGCAGCGTTTGACCACGCCCCACCCCCTCCCGCCACACCCCTCTCCCAGAAAGAACTTGCTCAAAGTAGGCAAGTATGTCTGAGTGATGTCAACATTGAGACACGTAGGATTGGGACTAGATATGCCCCGCCCAATCTCCACCTATATTCTATACTCCACCCATTTTGTGTAAGAACCGCTCTTTTCTAGGTCTGTGATTTGGGACTGTCCCATCAAGTTGTGAGGTGCAGGCACCAAGCTGCAAAAAACTAAAAACGTCCCACATAGTAAAACCGAGAGACATAATGACTGACTGACGCAAGTTACCATCACACGTCTGTTCGGTGCGACAGCTGGGATAAGATCAGTAAAATTGTTGGTTTTTCGCCATTTTTCTCACTGTGGTGGAATCTCTTTGATACACGATGTGATTATATTTCCTGGCTGAGTCTCCTCCTGTCCGTCCATCCTCCGGGATCAGATTCCCATCTCGCTGTATCTCGGTTGCCATCTATGTCCTGCGCTGACGCTTCTTCTCTGATTGGTGCATTTATTACATAGCCCGAGAGGACCAAGGTGTTGTATGGCCTAAACGTGTTATATTCTTATAATATTGTTTTTTTTTGTTACATAGACACTAAAATAATTAACTAAAACAATAAAAATAAAATGATGGGCTTATAATCACAGCTTGTTTGCTTTTTTATTAGATTGCACCTATCATTCTCACACCAGAGACATATGGTAGACTGGACCAATGTGTTTGGTTATCATCCTTTCATTTCATTATTAGTCCCTCCCAAAGGAATGCAGTTGCTATTGCTGTCTATGAGTTATAGTCGTGGACTATTATAGGACAGCAGAGGAAACTGATATATGAGGGACTGATTACAATACACAGCTGGCGACCTGACTCTTTTTCACTGTGAGTTCGTCCTGTTTCTGCTTTTCCCACTGATTCTCCATCCACATCCCTTCTTGTGTCTTAGCATTATTTCCGGACATGGTGCAATGTGGTGATATCGGGGCAGTTTGTTAATGTCGTCAGCGTGTACCTGCTGTAGCCCTTTGGAAACGGAGAGTCGTAGGGGGCACGATGCACAAGGCCTGAGGACTTGCGCCACTGCGCAATTACGCTTTTTGCAACCTGAGCCTACTCACCCCCAGCGATCCGGGAGAGGTGGCCTGTACACACCTGTGTTGTAGCAATGCATCGCTCTGTTACATTCCAGGCACGGAGGGCTATTTACTAATATTTTGCAAAGTTGCAAACGTACCAAAACCCAGACATTAGTGTTTATCTATCGAGTGCAAGTTAGGCAGTGACTGCAATAGTGCCTGCTCGCTGGATCTCTAGTGCATGAGTCTTAGTAAATAGCTGCATGTTATACAGTCACGTGTCGTCTGTGTGATCCTGGATCTTCTGTTCCTGCCCCGTATGGAAACTCCAGACATCCAGGGAACCCTCTTCTTCCCGCCTGAAGCCATCCGTGTCTACGCTGCCGGATCGTCAGTGTAACGATCAAACCTGCAGCGTGGAGACGTATCGGGGAGCAGAATGGGCGCTCGGTGCAATGACAGGTCTCAGGGATCCTGTGTATTAATGGGCTTTTCAGAGCTTGTTAAATTGCGACGCTCTATCTATGATCTCTTCTGCGTTAGGCTTTTGTTAATTAGCTACGTTACGTAAACATGCCTAAACCACGCGGAAACAGCTTGATGTTAAGACTTAATAAATAAGCCCCTTAGGGTAGTTTGGGAGGTACTCCAAGGCGGTGGTGAGGGAGCCCAGACCCCCCTAACATTAATGTGAAGGTTCGACCTTGACAGAAATAAGTATGTTCAGCGTTATGTGATTGTTGTATTTCCACAGACTTACACAGACGTTCTTCCTGCTGATAGCTGCTCTGCAGAATAACACCGTAGTCCAATGATAAACTCTGTGGGCCTGATTCATTAAGGAAAGGAAAGCAATACAAATGAGTAACTTTGCACCTCAGAAAAAACCATGTCGCATTGGAGGGGGAGGTAAATTTAAAATGTGTGCACAGATTTATAGTTGGGGTAGGACATGTCCTAGATCAACTTTAAATTTCAGTGTAAAAATAAAGCTATCAAGTATTTGTGTGATACATGAACAGCCAGTATTAATCTTATGTGCAAAATAATAAAGTAATTTGCACCCTTTGCATTGTTTTTTTTCCAGGAGAAATCTTACTAATTTTTTCTGCTTACTTTCCATAATGACTAATATCTGAGCGTTCTACCTGTTTGCTGTCACTGCGCACGGTTAGTGGTAGTATTAATCTTCCACTGGTTGGATGGACCACGTTATGTCACCCTCTGTGGCCATTACACCGCTGCGTTCTACTCATCGCGCTCAATTACATTTGTAACAGATGTTCGAGAGCAAAATGTACCCGTATCCCGTGTAAAGTCCACCGTACACCTAATTTTTACACTTCTCCCCGGTGCTGGCTGCAGATTTATGGATAAGATTCTCAGGAGCTGCGATCAGAGAGATTCACTTAGCATCCGGTGGTGGAGTAAACATTGTATGTAGGGAAATAAACCTTCATGCCGCAGCTTTCTGTAGCCTTAGGGCTAGATTTACTAAACTGCGGGTTTGAAAAAGTGGAGATGTTGCCTATAGCAACCAATCAGATTCTAGCTTTCATTTATTTAGTGCATTCTACAAAATGACAGCTAGAATCTGATTGGTTGCTATAGGCAACATCTCCACTTTTTCAAGCCCGCAGTTTAGTAAATCTAGCCCTTAGTGTGAGATAACGTGTGAGAGGCAGAATCAGTGCGGGGTCTGACCGGACCCTACAGTCAGTGCTGGGTGGTTGTTTCATAGGAATATTCTTTATCTACCCAGCTAATATCTGTTCAATATGGAGATACTGACGGGGTGACTGAGAGGGATCTCAGAGCCGGATTACGTACAGACCGCTGTTTGCATTTAATATACACCTCTATGTAAGTAGAATAATATGTGTGAACGTGATGTTTGGGGGACTGAAGCCGACGTGGAACAAGAAGTGTTCAAAGTAACGCAAAATAATCACAAGTGAAACCATTGGATACAGTCACTTTTCTTTTCACATCCATTCACGTTCACATAGCGCGTATTCCTGATGCCTGCGACACATCTCCTACTGGTAGGACGAGTATTTCTTGTGTGAGTGATGTGAGAGGTCGACTGTGACAGAGTTTGCAGGAATGAATTAGATGTAAGAGTTTGGGCCTAGGTGACCCTCCTTCCTGCCTGTGCCTGAACGGAGAAAACGGTAACACGGATGAGAAAGGGGGGGGCCTTGCGGATTCTGGCTCAGGGGCCCTGGTCCTCTAATTATGATGACGTTTGGGGAGGGGGTGAGGGGAGCTGACACAGAGGACCTAACGCCTGGGGACATCTGATTCTGCTCCCTCTTTATTCTGATGTCAGAGACGGCTGTGTAAAGAGGGGAGAGGTCCTGAGCGCAGAGGGCGGAGCTAGCAGGCTGGCCTCTGAAGTGGTAGGTGCCACATTACAGCAATGGCCAGCATATTTCGGTGGGTGTTAAAGCTTAATATATGAGTAAGTTCGTCCTATGAATGTTTATGATTCCTGTCTCTATTTTTGTAGGCCGTTAAGTGTTCCCGACAGAGAATGAGACCCCGACGCTCGCTTCTATTATTGCAGTGAGTTACACAGGTAGAAATGTGCGATACAGCACACAGGACAGATCCCTGTACAGCTGGTTGTGTAATTGCTGACACTGTCGCACGGCGCGCTCTCCTAACAAGTTGTCGTTGACTTTACGCCCCGGCTTAGTCCGAATTCTGACGCCTGATATTAAACGACACGTCTGGAGCATCTCCCCCCGGCCCTCGCCGGATCGGAGGCAGTTACCAGAGCAACGGGGAAAAGATTTTGGTCTCCATGGTGATGCCGGGTCATCTTATCTCACCTGGCATTCTCTGTACGGAGAGAGGCTGCCCATCCGTGGCAGCACCCCTCTCCGCTGCCGCAGGGCTCGTCATTTGCACGTAGACGTCAATACCAAACTTCGGCAGTCATTGCGTTAACCCCTGTTATGTCGCAGAGTCGCCCATCCATCTTGCTGTAGGTTGTTTTTGCTCCCTCTGTCTGGCAGCGGAGGAGTTAACAGGCCACGTGGTAGAGGTCTAATGGTTTCATCGCTGCTACAATATTGTATTTATTTGGAACGCTGTAATCCAAGTTTTATTGAAATAAACTTGTTTTAATTCCAGAAAGCCGCTTTTTACCCCTCGGCTTCTCTAAAGCCGAACATATTCCGGGGCTTCATAAATTTTATCCAAATGGCATTTTCTATTGTGTATTAAATTGAGATTTCAGCTTTCATTAGTGAACTAAGTTTCTCACAGGAGAGAACAAGTTAGTGGTTAGAAAGTTAAGACTTTGAAGTTTTGATGAATGTGTTTGAGGTGATGTAGGTAAGTTGTATCCTGTGAATCTGTTACCTGGCGCTCGGCAGAGCCAATTAAGAGAGGCGGCTACCGGCCATATCAACATCTGTGAACCCTAACTATAATATATATATATATATATATATATATATATATATATATATATATATATATATATAGAGGCACAGCCTCACACAGTAAGAAGACAGAGGTGCTTGTAAAGGTAGAAATGTTTATACATCACCAAACCTCCATACTGCTGAGACATAGATCATACTATCGGCTAAGAGAAGCGTTGCGCAATAATGTACAGAATTCTACTAATTACAAATAATTGTTGATTTTTTACCTGGTGTGTTTTTCGCGGTTTGTTTAGGTTTTAAGATATCATTTATAAAGATAGGCGTCCCAATGTTTGTAGTGATTGATCAGACCACTGTCACCTCCCACGTGAACGTAGTCTTCCAGGACGCTCCACGACAGAGTACAGAACTAATGTCCAACTTCCATTTCTAACGAACGGTTCATAACAAGTTCTCTGTTGTCATGGAAACGACGTTGCTCCCACTATACTATACATTGTTGTGACTACAAGCAGGGTCTCCAGCAGGGGGAGACAGGTGGGGGCACATGTTATGGGGGGCCCATGCTCGTAGGGGGCCCCTGGCTTTTATTGCCAGGTCATTGCTTTACCCACCCCAAAACATATTAAAATTATTGTCCTAAGCATCATTTTATTAATTAGATGAGATTGAGACATTTTTCAAACTCATCTCTCAAGAAGAGGCGGGGAAATTGTCAGGGGGAGGGGCAATAATTCTTGTGGGTGGAGCTGTATGCAGAATGACATTAAGGGCCAGATTTACTAAGCTGCGGGTTTGAAAAAGTGGGGATGTTGCCTATAGCAACCAATCAGATTCTAGCTTTCATTTATTTAGTACCTTCTACAAAATGACAGCTAGAATCTGATTGGTTGCTATAGGCAACATCCCCACTTTTTCAAACCCGCAGCTTCGTAAATCTAGCCCCAAGTCTATCAGAGATCACATAGCAGTATATAAACCCTAATACATGTATTATTGTTTCATCTCTTATCAAGTTATCAGTACAGGGCTATATCATTGCTGGTAAATATATGTTTACCAGTGAACTTCCTAAACAATTATATTCTAGTTGCTCGTAGACGGACTCTGCGGTGCAGGGACCCTGAGGCTCTCCCGCCTGAATCAAAGATGGCAGCCAGTGCCTCGGGCACTCTGACTTGTCGCAGGGCTGCTATTTTGAGGATGAACGCTCACAGATGGCAGGCTTCAGTGGTTGCCAGGTAACTGGTATATTTGTAAGACCCACGTGACAGTTTATCTGTGTGCATGGCGTGAGGTAAGAATCCTAAGTCAAGTGCTGTTAATAGATCTATCCCAAGTTCCTGCAGCAGAATTTACTGATCCCGTTTAGTTTTTACCTCATTAAGGGCCAGTTTTGCGACTCAAATGTAAAGGCTGCAAAACTGTGACCTAACGTGTGTATTTTCAGTGTTAAGTTTGTTAAGATAAATCCAGCTTATAATAGTGTGCAAGTACGTAGCTACATCAAGGTACAGGAAATCCGCAGCACGGTGGCTCAGTGGTTAGCACTTCTGCCTCACAGCACTGTGGGTCATGAGTTCGATTCCCTACCATGGCCTTATCTGTGTGGAGTTTGTATGTTCTCCCCGTGTTTGCGCGGGTTTCCTCCTTGTGATCTGGTTTCCTCCCACACTCCAAAAACATACTAGTAGGTTAATTAGCGGCCATCAAAATTGACCCTAGTCTGTGTCTGCATTAGGGAACTTAGACTGTAAACTCCAATGGGGCAGGGACTGATGTGAATGAGTTCTCTGTACAGCGCTGCGGAATCAGTGGTGCTATATAAATAACTGATGATGATGATTATATACCAGTCATAATCCCCCCCACCTTGAAGGGATAACGAGCCTGGGATACCCCCAAACATAATGTGCCCCAGCCTGATCAGCACAGGGTAGAATTTCCTAGGAGAGTTATACCCACAAAAAATGTGCCCCCCCCCCCCCCTCCTAGGTAAAAATCACCCCCCCCCCCCATGGTGAATGTGTCGGGACTCTTCTGACCCCTCTGGTTAGTGTGGTTCGGGGTAATGTGTAAAAGATACATAGCCATTGCTTAAGTGGGTTTAGCAGCCATTAACTGATTTTGCATGCTGATGCTTGTAGAACTACAAGTACCCAGGGCCCGCTGGATCAAGATCCACAAACACAGATAATAGTAAATAAAGACACTATTTGTAAAAACCTTTATCAGAGAGAAATACTGACCCAAACCCTTGTTTCCATCTGTGTTGTACTCATACATCCAACGGGATCTTCACTTCCATACTATAATAATCACAAATTAATGCAATAGGGATAAAACAATAAAAAAAAAACATTATTAGACTATAGACAACTTGCTCCTATCAGATCCACGAACTGAATGAATGAAAAGGGCCCGTCCACAAACAGCCAATCAGAGCAGTTTGTCTCTGATTGACAGGAGCATGAAAAAACTGCACTGACTAATCGTCTATAGACCCCTGGTGGTCTTTGGATAAACTTTATTGTATCAATGAACTCTATTGGTGGAACTAACGTCATTGATACATATGTGAGCATACAGACATCACTATACATAGTGCAGGCTCATTTGGAACATATCCCAATGAAGTCCAGGGGGGACCCGGGATAAACAGTATATTAACTAATCTTCCATTAGTGTGAGGCACGAGGTACAGTCTGTCTGGGTGATGAGGGTCCTCACAGAGGATGTAGATTGGGAGGGGAAACATTAAGGGCTAGATTTACTAAGCTGCGGGTTTGAAAAAGTGGGGATGTTGCCTATAGCAACCAATCAGATTCTAGCTGTCATTTATTTAGTACCTTCTACAAAATGATAGCTAGAATCTGATTGGTTGCTATAGGCAACATCCCCACTTTTCCAAACCAGCAGCTTAGTAAATCTGGCCCTAAGAGTTCCCCAGAGGTTATCAATACAGTGATCCAGTCCCTGGCTGTCCTATAAGGCTGGGGCTTCCTCTGTCCGTGGTGCTGAATCTCACAGCTCTCCAGCTACATGTTGGGATATAGCTGCGCTCACACTTACATCCGTCCTCACCGCCAACATAATCCAGACAGATGTTGATAGATATCTGGGTCTCCTGCTCGGTAACCGAATGGCAGAATCTGGCTGCAAATGGTGATAGAAATAGCTGGTTACCGGTTATAATGGGGGTTCAGAGTTACACCTTTATACCAGAATCTACCGGCTACGTACAGAGGTCTGGTGCATAAAAGCAATGACAGATGTGAAGCCATTTGACATCATTCTTGTGGTTCTTGCTGGGATCAGGCAATAAAACTGCTCTATTCCCGGATAAACGGCTGATGAAATTACTGTCTGTCGCCAGCTTTTATCTACAGGTTATTCTCAAAAGGTGGAACTTTTACTGATGAGGCAGGAACTGTTTTTAGTTTTACTAATTTATGTTGCATTCATTTGATTATATGAACAGATTCAGCAGCTATCTGATAGTTTAAAAAGAGAAATTGCTCTTGTCCAAGAAGGAAATGTAACAATCATTTTAATGTTATTAACAAACAAACAACAAGTAAACAAATTGTGACTTCATGTTGTATCGAGAATAGTGAGATTTAATTTAGGGGCGAAGTCCAATTTACTTAAACCAAAGGGACCACTTAGACAATACACAACGTGCAGGGTACAAGGTATCTGTACTTAGGTCTCTTGTGTAAGACAGAACACATCTCCGCAGAGCGTTGGGGAGGGGGCTTGTGCACTTCTACATAAGAGGACCTCAGGTCCGCCTGCACTTCATGCAGCGCAGATTTGAATTTCCATTTTATTAAACCCTCGGTTGATGTGTGGATATTGGGCCTGATTCATGAAGGAATGCCGATACGGGCCGTGTTTTGCGTAAAATCACTCTGCACGTGCCCAGAAATGAACCATACGGCAGAGAACGCAGCAACTTCCAATTAATCTTCGAGTGCAAAGGACCCTGACTACAGCCTATGATTTCAGGGAGGGACAGGACAGGGCCTGGGTGTATGCACTTAGATAATGTACAGTAAGGGCGTGCCAAGCTGGAGCGCATGCAGCAGTATCTGATTCAAGCTTTGGACATCTCTCCGGTACGTTATATTCTGTTGTATCACTTGCTCCAGCTACAGGTCAGGTGTAAGTGCTGATTACTATTGATGACGGCTGTATCTGACATCTCTTCGCTGGTCCGTTTTCTGTGATGAGCCATAAACAGCTGTTCTCTCCGGAGAATGACCATCGCATCAATCTACACATGTGATCTCAGAGATAGCAGCAGCATCATTTATTTATATAGCTCCACTGATTCCGCAGCGCTGTACAGAGAACTCACTCACATCAGTCCCTGCCCTATTGGAGCTTACAGTCTAAATTCCCCAACATACACAGACACACATAGACTGAGAGAGAGAGAGTAGTGTAATTTTTTTCTTTTGATAGCAGCCAATTAACCTACCAGTATGTTTTTGGAGTGTGGGAGGAAACCGGAGCACCCGGATGAAACCCACGCAAACTCCACACAGATAAGGCCATGGTCGGGAATTGAACTCATGACCCCAGTGGTGTGAGGCAGAAGTGCTAACCACTGAGCCACTGTGCTGCCCAAGCAGAGGTTTCTCCTGCACTACTGTACATTGGTTACTGCTCTGTTAGTCATTTATGAAGCAGTGAAAAGCATTGTAACCCAGGACAGGCGTTACCTTATCTGTGGTCCGGTGATCCCCCTCTGGGTCAGATCACTATGTGCGGTCTTTAACCACCTATACGCATTTTGCTTTTTGCATTTGCCGGCAGCCTTACATCTCTCATCCTGCGAAACGAAACCTTGTTTTTGCAGATCAGGCAAATCGTGATTCATGAAAGACCCCTGGTGTGTAAAGCCACTGAACATCGGTGCTCAGCACGTAATTACGCTGTGATGTCACAACGGTACTTGTGGAATAATTATATTACTGACCCTCAATGCAGTGACGGGAAACCTGATAACTTTACTGCGCCCTCAGACCACCTGTTCTTCATCACTCCGTACTCTTCCTGTGTGATGTCATCGATCATTAATGGTAAGTTGGCGATCGATGGGCAGACAATGCAGTCACTACTCTACCTATACAGACATTCCCATATATACCTACTGAGATGATGGCTCCTTCTCTCGGCAGCGCAGCTGTTTACCAGATACCTGGCATCCTGCCCTCCGATATAACAAAACACTGATAATTATACTTTAGGTTCTAACTGTTCACATTAACCGTTCCAGCGCTGGACAGGCCAATGATGTAAGATCGGTGGCATTATACAGCGTAGCGGTATCACAGGAAATGTTCTGAGCGCTGGGAAGGGTTAATCAGCGATGTTTTATATATATATATATATATATGTACACACATATATAACAGGCAGATGTATAAAGGGAGGGGAGGGAGCGTCTGCTCCGCTGGGACCTCTCTCTCCTGTGTCTTACTGTACAATTTCCCTGCCTCTGAGTGATGAGTAATTCCGTGTTGTCAGACACAATCTGCTGAAGTCACAGCCTGTCCAGAGCATATAATCACCGGGCCCTTTATATAGAAGCTCGGTGCGAGTCACAGGCCCATTGTCACCCGCATCCCAGGAGGCCTCCACCAGCCTCAGCCTCCTGCTCTGTCCCCAGCTCTCTCCTCGGTCATTGTGCTGTTTGGCTGCTGAATACATTCCTCATTGAATTACCTGAATCTAATACGAATCAATATGAGAGCAGAGAAATACATTGTGATAATTACAGGTCAGGACAATCATTATAGTATAAGAAATGTATCTACAATTCTGCTCATTATTCATTAGATAGATAGATATGAGATAGATAGATAGATAGATAAATATGAGATAGATATGAGATAGATATGAGATAGATAGATAGATAGATAGATATTAGATAGATAGATAGATATTAGATAGATAGATATGAGATAGATAGATAGGTATGAGATCGATAGATATTAGATAGATAGATAGACAGATAGATAGATATTAGATAGATAGATAGACAGATAGATAGATATTAGATAGATAGATAGATAGATAGATAAATATGAGATAGATATGAGATAGATAGATAGATAGATATGAGATAGATAGATCGATAGATATTAGATAGATAGATAGATATGAGATAGATCGATAGATATTAGATAGATAGATAGATATTAGATAGATAAATACATCAATAGATAGATATGAGATAGATAAATACATCAATAGATAGATAGGAGATAGATAGATATGAGATAGATAGATAGATATTAGATAGATAAATACATCAATAGATAGATATGAGATAGATAAATACATCAATAGATAGATAGGAGATAGATAGATAGATATGAGATAGATAAATACATCAATAGATAGATATGAGATAGATAGATATAAGATAGATAAATACAACAATAGATAGATATGAGATAGATGGATAGATATGAGATAGATAGATATGAGGATAGATATGAGATAGATAGATATGAGGATAGATATGAGATAGATAGATATGAGGATAGATATGAGATAGATAGATATGAGGATGGATGGATAGATAGATAGATGATAGATATGAGATAGATAGATAGATGATAGATATGAGGATAGATAGATAGATAGATAGATAGATATGAGAGAGATAAATACATCAATAGATAGATAGGAGATAGATAGATATGAGATAGATAGATAGATATGAGATAGATAAATACATCAATAGATATGAGATAGATAGATATGAGATAGATAAATACAACAATAGATAGATATGAGATAGATAAATACATCAATAGATTGATATGAGATAGATGGATAGATATGAGATAGATAGATATGAGGATAGATATGAGATAGATAGATATGAGGATAGATATGAGATAGATAGATATGAGGATGGATGGATAGATAGATGATAGATATGAGATAGATAGATAGATGATAGATATTAGGATGGATAGATAGATAGATAGATATGAGATCTTGGGATGCGTACGATTGAGCATATGGGGGTAAATTTGCTATAATTTAGAATGTCTTTTTTTTAGCGCATATTACACCCATCATGCACCTAACGCGGTGTCCGGTCATTAGTTTATTGATGGACCGTGAAGCTCTGCGATGTGTTTGTCGCATTGTGAATACTTCTCTTCAGTAAACATTCAGCATATAAATCCTACAGAATAATGGTGAGAACTGGATGTAACCCGCAGATAGAGAAGTGTTATTGTGCAGTTAGTGCAGGATCACAGGGACACTACAAGTCGTTATTGGATTACTGCCTGGTGCTGTCATGTGACCGGCAGTTTGTCGTAGCTCCGCAATGCGCTGCAGCCCCCAGCCGGGAGAGGAGGGGTTAACACTGACATCTTCCCTGCTGTGCAGCCCGGTTGCCATGGCGACTCGGAGAGGAGTTTTGGGGTCTTTGCAGAAGATTTGCAATTTGTTACGCTTCAAACAGAAATAAAAAAAAACAACAACTTCATCGTAAAGAACAAGGAACTTTATGTCTGTTTTCTGACACAAATCACTTTACACAACGCTTGGTATCAGAGATAATGGCCGGGGGTCCTTTAAAGGGACAGCACGGCTCGTCCAAGGTAAATATTGGATTTGCCCGGTGGGTCTGTGGAAAAGTCTCTGTAAGTGGAGCAGCCATAAAACTGGATTAAACACCAGGGGGTATATTTACTAAACTGCGGGTTTGAAAAGATGAAGATGTTGCCTGTAGCAACCAATCAGATTCTAGCTGTCACTTTGTAGAATGTACTAAATGAATGATATCTAGAATCTGATTGGTTGCTATAGGCAACATCTCCACTTTTTCAAACCCGCAGTTTAGTCAATAAATATATACCCCATAGGTGGGAATTGTGCTATATAAGCTGCAGTGAGTGTGTTTCACTAGCAGTAACAGCCATTACTCCGGTCAGAGAGGGACTTAAATGTTGTCCTGATTTTTCTGGAGCGTCCCTATTTCCTGCGGTTCAAAGCGGCTCGGACATATGGTTATCATCATGTGGTCACTAATTATTCCTGAAGATAACTGACTTAAATATATACAAAACATACACACGAAGGGGCTCCTGTCATGCCCCCAAAGCTACGTCTTCCTTCTTATCCTTCCAGAATCTCCGCTCTGTCTGTCTCCTTTCTGTAATCTGCCTGGACTGGCAGTGACATGAGGGAAGAACATCATTATCCTTTACGCAGCGGTTTACAGGGATTATGTGGTCATTTGTATCAGTCCCTGATCCCACGGAGCTTACAATCTAAATTCTGTCCCACACACTATGGTCCGTTTCATCTGAAGCCAATTAACCAATCTATGTATTTTGGGAGTGTGGGAGGAGACCAGAGCACTCGGGGGGGGGGGGGGGCATGGAGAGTACATACCAACTCCTCACACAGATAGGGACCTTGTCCTAACAGAACCCATGACCCCAGATCTGTGAGACAGCGATGCTAACCACTGTGCTACTGTGAACCACTTTGTACCGGTGAACCGATAGGTCACATTCACATTGATATGGCCTGAGCCCCGGGGGTGATAAAAGCACAAATGTTCTGTAACACATTTGCAGCCAAATAATCAGATGTTAGTTTTCATCAGCACAAGTTGGGTTAATGAAAGCTAAAATCTGATTGGTCACTATATATTACACATGTAGAAGCTATTAGCATCATGGTAATATAGATGGGATATTGTACTGTAAATTATAAGGATATTATTATAGGGATATTTAGTCACAGATCTCTGGGGTGACTTTCTTCCTCCAATTCTAAGCGATGAAGACAGAAATAGCAGTTTATAAAGTTATTATTTACAAAAGTTGTACACATATTAGGACCATGTGTGTGTTATATAAGCCATATGCAAGGCTTACTAGACACACTGACAGGTGATCCCTACTTACAGATGCGCTACACCTACTGCGGAGGTCAGTGCTATGTTATAGTAGGTGTAGCGCATAATGTTTTCTCTGGAACCGGACGGACGAATCTGTGAAACTCTTTTTGTGTTTGTATGAGAAAAAGGTTTGTGTGAAATCTGAGAACGCTCCAAAATATTTCTTCCTGGCACTGAAAAAAGCCCACGTGACGCCTTATTTAATCATCGTCTGCAGCAAAAGAAACGGCGGCTCGGATTTTATCACCGTTCATCTCAATAAATGGCAAATTACAAGCAGATGTCTGTGTGAGCAGCTGTGAGCGGCATCTGTACCAAGCAGTGAGAGTAAGCTCTGTTGACAAGAGATATTTTCTGTCCTGACGGTAATCCGTGAAGATTACGTACTGTATATAGATAGATAAATATGTATATATTATGATAAGGCTGCGCGCCAAACATTAGCAGATAAAATGCAGATAAAAAAATGTAGTTTATTCCATATATCATTTCTGGGACTCTTCAAGCTCCCACGATAACTGCAGAACTCTCAACCAGTGTTTCCACTTTTAAATTCTGGATTTCTTGTTTTCAATTTCACAATTCCTGGAAATTCTTGATAAAAAATAATTCCTGGTAAAATATGTAGTTAAAATGCTGTTGTAGAGAAAACTAATGTAACATAAAAGCTATCAGAACTAAGGGGTCTATCTACCAAGACCCCTTTGATAACAACATTTTCTATCGCTACTTTTCGCAACGATCGAAAATCTTTTATCAAATGTAATAAAAATTACTGGCCTGGCGAGCCGTAGGACTCTTCTGACCGCCGCCAGAGAGTGATTCTGCGCACGCACAACGGAATTGGAACCCTAGATTAAAAAATAGAAATTAACACTTTATCAATAAATATTTTTTTCCCGGCAGTGACCAGCGGCTAACGCCATCCTGAGATGGAGTTTGCAGTAGGGGGCAGCTGCTGTAGTTGTATAGGGGTAACTGTATACACTGAGCAGGCAATATTTGTGACATCGTTATGATAACCGGTCCCCCACCTCTATAGATCTGTCCTCTGTACCTGGTAGTGCAGATTGTTTCTGTACAATGTCGCAGCCAGAGACTGGTCGCTGAATAGCACAGACAGGAAGGTAAATGCAGCGTTTGTAAGATTAGACAGGCACGTTCCGCTCAGCGGCCGTCTACAGCAAAGTACCTCTTATTTATCTAGCCCAGAGCCCCCCTGCCGGATTCCACTGCGTTAATGGCCAAACATCGCGCTCAGGGATGAGTAAATCACTTTCCCTCAATGACGACTCTTCAGAAGACGAGATGTGTCACACAGCCCAGCTGACCTTCGTCCAGGGCCTACAGCAGCGATGGTTAACATGCGTCCTAGTGACAATTTTCTTTTAAATTTGTCACATGGCTCATTTAAATCCCTATGCATATTGGGATATAGAGCTGTCACCTGAGACATAACCGCTTATGATCATCTCTTAACTGCAACTTGTATAAAAAGGTGATTTAAAGGGGAACTCCACCCAACACTATAGCAGAAAGTGGGAGCCCCCTCTCTCCCAGGCTGTATTGTAATCCCGGCCTCAGTAACTGGTTTCGCCTCACTTAGGGGTTTTGGTTCAGCAAATTGTAGCTACTGAGATGTTGCTGTATCCAACAGGCAGAAAACAGGGCTCAAGTAGATAGATCTATTCATTCAGCCACAGAATGGCATCTTTAGATGGAAGTTAGACTCCAGTTCCAGTCATATCCCTTTCCCTAAAGGTCACATCCCTTTCCCTAAAGGTCACATCCCTTGCCATACATGCCACACCCTTTTCCATACATGCCACACCCTTTTCCATACATGCCACACCCTTCCCTCTACAGACCACACCTCTTTCCTACATGATACACCCTTTTCAATGGCTGGAAAAATTTGTACCACTGAATTGTGGGAAGGTACGTAAGTGTTCCTTGTTCAAAATTTTACCAGCAATGGATAGATGCCCCAAAAATATATATGCATTTTATGCCCTCTGTGGGTCATTTAGGAACCTCAGAAACGACAGACCCGCAAGGCATTTTTAGGCGCAGTCCAAGGGGCACCCCACTTCACGTTCTTTTGAAACACCCCATAGAAGCAAAATGCTCCTAGTTTTGCAGGTTGCCGGATGCTTGGAGAAAAATGCGCAAAGTCGGTCATCAAACTCCACCCTCCTACCACTTTATGGCCACCCTCTGTCCTCATGTGCCCTTTATAAGTTTTCCTCCTAAAGAACTGTTTGCCGTACATTTTATTCCATAGGTGGAAGTGCGGCTGGAAATACCGTGAGGTCCATTTATGGGGGAGAAAGTCTGTGCGACTACCCGAAGGATGATAATAAATGTGTGTTTAAATCTAATAATAATGGCTGCGATTGGGGAATTGTGCGTGGGCGGGGGTCTGGCTGGACCACTCTCTCATCCTCTTATGTCAGCTGACAATATAAAGGTCACTCTATCATTATACCGGATCTTCTCAGCGCTGATACCTGGCGGGTATTAATAATCTTTAATGCTAATACCTGACATTTACACACAAGCGGTTTAACTCCTTCATGCTCAGGGGGCTGCGTTGGTTCTGACTGAGTATACCATAAATGTCTCTATAGCAGTTACTGTTTATATAACAGATATTGTGGTAGGACCACCTTCGTACATTACCCCAGCCGCCCCCCTCTGCCCAAGTTGCCCCATATTATATACATTGTGCTTCTGATTAGACAGGAGGCGCCAAACCAGGATGAGCCAAACAACCAGGTGATAGATCCAATCCCCCCTCCCCCTCCTCACCCATATATAAAGGAAGTCCCGCTGGCTAAGAGCTGCCATGACGGTTGGATACGATGCGGCGACGCTGAATCTGTCAACAGTCAGACTATCGGTCGATTCAGTGTGTTGACCTGGTTAAAATGGCAACTTTGTGACTGTTGACATATAGAAATGTTGACATTCAAACGGCACGAAACAGTTAATACATAAAAAAACCACACACGAAGAAGCCCCTTCCACCAACACATTAACCCTGGTGCGGGCAGCCGGCGGATTCAGTGTGCTTTAACCATGTCTATACAGTGAATCTGTCGGCAACCTGACTGCTGCAGTTTTTCGTGGCGACAGTCTGACCGTCGATAGGTTCAGTGTCGCCGGAATCTCCACATCCCGCTCAGGGTTTTACCTATAAGGTCACGGATAGTCGGACATTTTATTTCTCTTCTAAAAAACGCCACTGACCATTTGGTCCCTCGTGTCCCTTCCAAGAGCACCGACAATAATCCATTCCTCATTTTCCACGCATGTTCCTGGTGTGTTACAAAGAAAATGTTAAATGAAGGCGCAGTTTAGGAGCATATAAAAAAATGAAAAGCAGTGCGTTGTACACACAGAAAGAAGTTATACATTGAAAGCATTGTATGTAGTCAGAGTCGCAGTAAGACGTGCACAGGCCAATAGATTAAAGTTATCTGACGGTGTTGAACCCCTGAAACTCTCTTACAGACATTGGTTCATCGGCGGGCTCCGATCTCAGCCCCCCGTCTGCCGATCGCCTTGTTGTTAGCATGTCATTGTGTTTCTCCACGGTTGGATGTGACCTCCAGATTTCAGGCAAGGTCAGCTGCTTCCTGACAAGAGAGAGCTGCAAATTACCCCCGTGTGACAGCCGAACGCTGATACTGAACACGCGCCACTCTGCGCATTACCAACCACCTGATGGGGGGGAGAACGTGGCTCCCAGCTCCGACCCACGGAGGATGATGGGGTAATTGTGCGTGAAATATGGCTACGCTCATTTTTGGGTGAATAAAGTGTAGGATAAAATGTTTCTCTGTTAACCTCTTCTGTGCTGGAAGGATCACAGATGAGGGGGGGGGGGGGGCGCACGTGGCTGGAATGGCGGAGGGTTTAATGGCGACTCTCAGATGATCACCGGCTCGCTCTCTTATCCTGCATTTTTTGCACAATTACTAAGCGTGCAAATTACAGTCTTCATTTGTCAGGGCGACTTGTATTTCTTTCTTTATAAATCGGGTTTATTGTAGATTTTCCAGCGTAACATTATAAAGAGCAATAAAACATCTCATACAACAGTCTGCTTGTTAGGGACACAGACTATGAGCACACAAGTCATAGAAACATAGAATTTGACGGCAGATAAGAACCACTTGGCCCATCTAGTCTGACCAATATTTAACCTACGGTAACCTCAAACCCTATGTGATCCTTAGTTCTTTGTAAGGATATCATTATGTCTATCCCACATGTTTAAACTGCTCTACGGTATTACCCTCTACCACCTCTGATGGGAGGCTATTCCACTTATCCACTACCCCTTCTGTGATTTAGTTTATCCTCAGATTTCCTCTGAACCTACTTCCTCCAGTGTCAGTACATGTCCTCGTGTTCTAATACTTCTCTTCCCCCCAGTGTCAGTACATGTCCTCGTGTTCTAATACTTCTCTTCCCCCCCCAGTGTCAGTACATGTCCTCGTGTTCTAATACTTCTCTTCCCCCCAGTGTCAGTACATGTCCTCGTGTTCTAATACTTCTCTTCCCCCCAGTGTCAGTACATGTCCTCGTGTTCTAATACTTCTCTCCCCCCCCCAGTGTCAGTGCATGTCCTCGTGTTCTAATACTTCTCTTTCCCCCCCCCCCAGTGTCAGTACATGTCCTCGTGTTCTAATACTTCTCTTCCCCCCAGTGTCAGTACATGTCCTAGTGTTCTAATACTTCTCTTCCCTCCAGTGTCAGTACATGTCCTCGTGTTCTAATACTTCTCTTCCCCCCAGTGTCAGTACATGTCCTCGTGTTCTAATACTTCTCTTCCCCCCAGTGTCAGTACATGTCCTCGTGTTCTAATACTTCTCTTCCCCCCCAGTGTCAGTACATGTCCTCGTGTTCTAATACTTCTCTTCCCCCCAGTGTCAGTACATGTCCTCATGTTCTAATACTTCTCTTCCCTCCAGTGTCAGTACATGTCCTAGTGTTCTAATACTTCTCTTCCCTCCAGTGTCAGTGCATGTCCTCGTGTTCTAATACTTCTCTTCCCCCCAGTGTCAGTGCATGTCCTCGTGTTCTAATACTTCTCTTCCCCCCAGTGTCAGTACATGTCCTCGTGTTCTAATACTTCTCTTCCCTCCAGTGTCAGTACATGTCCTCGTGTTCTAATACTTCTCTTCCCCCCAGTGTCAGTGCATGTCCTCGTGTTCTAATACTTCTCTTCCCCCCAGTGTCAGTACATGTCCTCGTGTTCTAATACTTCTCTTCCCCCCAGTGTCAGTGCATGTCCTCGTGTTCTAATACTTCTCTTCCCCCCAGTGTCAGTACATGTCCTAGTGTTCTAAAACTTCTCTTCCCTCCAGTGTCAGTACATGTCCTCGTGTTCTAATACTTCTCTTCCCCCCAGTGTCAGTACATGTCCTCGTGTTCTAATACTTCTCTTCCCCCCAGTGTCAGTGCATGTCCTCGTGTTCTAATACTTCTCTTCCCCCCAGTGTCAGTACATGTCCTAGTGTTCTAATACTTCTCTTCCCTCCAGTGTCAGTGCATGTCCTCGTGTTCTAATACTTCTCTTCCCTCCAGTGTCAGTACATGTCCTCGTGTTCTAATACTTCTCTTCCCCTGAGTGTCAGTACATGTCCTCGTGTTCTAATACTTCTCTTCCCCCCAGTGTCAGTACATGTCCTCGTGTTCTAATACTTCTCTTCCTATGAAGAATGTTTCCCTCCTGCACCTTGTTATAACCCTGGATATATTTAAGTCAGGGTTACAGCTTCTGTAGTATTCACAGTTAGGAAAACAACTTAGTAACGATTGCCTCCTAGCAACAGACAAAACTGATATTTGTAATATATAAATGTATATTAATTCCTGTATTGCTTTATAGATGAAAAGTAATCTCATATACTCCCTATACCCAGAGCAATAAGCCACCGTTTAATTTTACAGACCAGACCTGGGTGCCCTTATTTCCGCCCTTCTGCCCTGGTCAGTATTAGTTACCCGATGGACGCATCAATTAACCTGTCTCTGACGGGTGTCTGCGCTGGGATCACTTTCTATAGAGAGAGGTAATCTGGTCACGCTGTAATCACTGTCTTGTCCTTTGTAGTTATATAATGTTACAAATATTATATCACTTCTCCCAGCGATAGGTTTATAACTTCAAATATGAATCTAATTTAATTTTTTTACCAAAAATGCCAACAAATTATTTATTTTTGATGACTGACCCTGCAGAGTTGCAGCTTATTCTTTTTGTACACGGTCCTTATCTCCCAGGGAAAATTATTACTCATTTTGCTTAGCTGACCTTCTACAAATCATTGTCTCCTTTTCAAAATCTCTCGGCACGCAGAATGGCCGTCAGACACAGGCACAGAGCTGTGTGTGGGTTTTACATTTCAATCTCTTTCATGAGTGCTATAAAGTAGGAGAATAAACCACGGCACAGTCCCCCCCCTCTCCTGGCACAGACCCCCCCTCTCCAGGCACAGCCCCCCTCTCGGAATGCCGGCTTTGATAAAGGTGAGGGATTGGATGGGTGACAGACGGAATTCGCTCTATAATGAGTGAGGCAGGAGGAGAGGATGAGGAATGAACATCTCGTTAGGAAGAAACACAGGTTGGAATTAATCCTGAGGCCGGATAATATCCTACAGGAGGCAGAAAACAAACCTGCGGCTGAATTCATTGCGGACACCAGAGATTCCTGGGGGTGCGAGAGCGGAGAACTATAATCCGTAATTCCCAGACAGGAGCCGCCGTTTCATTTTATGTTAGGTGTTTATGTAAGAAAATAGGAATATAACAGTTACACAGTTACCTGGTTTCCAGCTCTTCCTAACGTTTTATAGATTTGTCCATGAAAATATTCAACCCTTTAAAATATTCCAATCATTCAACATTGACCAACTGCTCAGTACAATGTCTCTTATTCTGTACATTGGATGCAATTCCCACTATCCATTATTAGTCTATGGGCATTTCATATTTATTGGAGTAAAATCCCCAAAAACTCCATTATAGCTACGTTTAATAATCATGTAGTTCCCTATAGTCGATCTATACTGTCCTGCGTGTAACCAGATTATATTCACTGGATCTGAAAATGAATCTACGATGTTGCCATCTGTTATTATTTATTATTATTAATTTTTATTTATAGGGCGCCACTAGGTGTCCGTAGCGCCGTACAGGGACAAACAAGTACAATACAAGGTGGGACGGCACGGTACAGTAAACAATAAGCACAGTAACTCAGTAAGCTCAAAGCACAGCTAGAGAGAGGGGGAGGGAAGAGCAGCAAGCGCTGGAGCCCAAGAGGAAGGGCGCGGATGACGGGGAGACCCCCAGAGGGGTGGGGGGAAAGGTAGCTGGAGAGCAGAGATAGAAGTGTAGGAAACAGGAGGAGAGATGGCCCTGCTCAGGGGAGCGTACAATCTAAGGGGTACATCTGTGATACAAGTAACAAAAAATGTACGACAGACCTAATAATACACACAGGGGTACCAGGACCCCTCACCAGTAATGAGCCAGACTTTAAACAGGTCTATTGTGTGTTATTATAGGGGGGAGGTCACAACATCTCGCTCACCTCTCTTCATTTACTGTTGTGTTTCAGCTATTGTTCTCTGCTATCAGCCACTTCCCCCAGAGTCATCCAGTAGTGTAGAGAGCAATATACAGTATGTCCCCATGATTACAAGTGTGTCTCAAATATCTGATTTGGTTGGGGAGGGAGTCGAGTTATCCTGATGTCCACAATGGGGGTACTCTGGTTTGGAGAATACCACTGTTTTCTTTTATGTCTTTTCTCCCAGCATCGCTGGTGTTATTGGGCCTCATCCTGGTCGCTCCATGCAAAGTGGACCCAGCCCCTACTTGCCTAGTCTCTGGGGAACATCAGGGAGACTCCCGAATTTCAGGGACTGCGGCCTGTTCGTTTCCTGTGTGTCTCTGCGTTGTCGCTGGTCTTAGTGATGTTATAGCACTTTGGATGTGATTATTTACAGGGGTTTTATAAGATAACGAGATATCTCCCGTTTAAATGACAGAGGTCATGTAAGGACAGAACATAGGCTTAGTGACCTCATCTCTGGAGCACAGGGCGATTAGAGCGTAGCGTAGACATTATACGTAGTGTGACCTGGGCGCCATGTTCCTGGTAACGCTCCAAATAACGGATAAACATATATATTGTGAAACTTTGTTATCCTGTAGGTGTGCAGACCTCTGTACGCCTTATAACGGAGAACGTTATTTACAGATCATACAACACAACCTCAGCGCTCCATCGCTAACACGTTATAAAGGGCAAAGCTTTCTTACATTGGTGTAACTTTTTTACTTAGCACCGTTTTGACGGTAATTTTGTTTACAGAGATGTCATTACCTCTAACACCGTCATTAATTCAGACCCCGATCCCCTCACCAAAATGAAATGCCTGAAATGATCCCGAGATGAGCGTTTCCATGGAAACACAGAGGGAAAAAATTAAACTTGATGACAATTCTCGTTGTTTCATCCTTCCATTAACCCGGCAACGCGAGTAAAGGCCGCCGCCGTGGAATGTGACTCAGCCGGGCCGTGGAGCGTGAAGCTGGGTCGCTGACAATCCAGGCGGAATTCACCAAAGTGGCGTTGTTTCTTAGTGTTTACAAAAGTGTTGAAAATAGTGTTAATTTGGTTTTATTGACGGTGGAATAAATGTGAGTTCGGCATTAATAGGGGGGGGTCTGTTATTTCTTACAGAAATTGTATTTACTTATTAATATTCTGAATTTTTAAGTTAACCTTCACCGCTTCGCACAAGTATCACTCGGCTGCTACCACAACATATTTTGATAAATTTTGGCGACAAGTCTTTTTATCGCTGAAATAAGAGGCGACTAAATATCCTTGTGGACGCTGATTTTTCAAACACGAGCCCCTTAATAGTTGTTCAACAATCGTTTTTTAAAATACAGTGAAACTGCACTATAACTGTGTTGATGGTATGCTGGGAATTGTAGTGCCCCTTGTTGGCTACAACTGTGAGGAATCTGCTCACTTGCGCAGCAGCCTATAATACCTAGAAATGATGATTGGTACCAACGTATGCGGATGCGACTGTTCATATCTAGGGGCTAGATTTACTAAGCTGCGGGTTTGAAAAAGTGGGGATGTTGCCTATAGCAACCAATCAGATTATAGCTGTCATTTTGTAGAAAGCACTAAATAAATGAAAGCTAGAATCTGATTGGTTGCTATAGACAACATCCCCACTTTTTCAAACCCGCCGCTTAGTAAATCTAGCCCCTAGGACTTTTTGGCCCTCAGGACTCCTTGCTGCTGAGTAGTGGACAGATTCACACTGGGAAAGATACGGCAGAAAAAGGTGTAAGTAGCGGATGATGATGATGATGATGACCGGAACTAGTGAACTGCTTGTACTTCAGGGACTTGAAGCCCCACCGCTGTGACCAGAAAAACAGATTTCCCTGGGAGTAAATGGCGCCATCGTCTTCTCCTGCACCTCATCGTCTTCTCCTGCACCTCTGATGTCAGCGCTCCCGCGCCACCAGGGGGCTGATGGTCTAAGTGTATAACTAGGTGGTAGAACATTTCCACCCCAGACACAGCTTAGTAACCGTACTCCTCATGTTCTGTCTGTATCCCTCCTGTGCCTCTCAGCCATGTCTGTCTACCATCAGGCAACGTTGTTCTCTTGCCCATGTATACTGCACACAGCTGCCCCCTTGTATTCTGTCGTGTGCTATACAGAGAGCTCAACAACTGTGTGTAGGATGATGTAACGACATGGCTGAAGGCAGCAAACAATGTATTTAGTAGTAAAGTTGTAGGTGAGCTTGCAGCAGTCTGTGAATTAAAGTCATTGAAGGTGGACGCACACTAAGTTGAGCAAAAATGGAAGAATAGTATGAGATAATGTCTTCTTTCTTCTGGCTAATATTTGGGTGCCCTCATTGTTGGAAATAACTTATATTAAGTGTGGGGTGAGGAGAGGGGCCGCTCGCTGTATCTTCTTGTCTTCTTGTTACCTTCTTCCTCCTACATGTCACAGCGCCAGCTGGAGAAGAGCCACTAACATCTGTATAAATTAATTTCCCTCCATAAGGTCAGTTGTCGTTTGCTGAAAAATAGTAATATATTAAATGTATTTCTAACCTATCTACTTGTAAGCTGATATGTATGACGTAGATTTGAAGAGTTCACTGTCTGAGCTCTCATCTTCCCCTCCCTTCCCCATTCGCTACGCCGGCCCTTAGCTTTATATATTACATTTATCCTTTAGTGCTGCAGAGAAGCTGCCAAATTTAAATGGTATTTTTAAACCATAAGGGTAGCGTCAGACGGGTGCTGCGTACGCGGGCGCCTTTCCAGAGAGCAATCCGCTAGCATCCACAGCACTCCAGTCACACGTTGGCGTTCACACTGAAAGCTCCGCCCCTCTGGCGCACGGGAGCGATTACATTCAGAAACCGGTGAACGCAGCATCAACAGAGTTGTTATTGATCGTTTACTAAGTATTCCGCATTTGGGCCATAAATTTTAGCGGAGTCCGTCTGAACAAAATATTACAGATAATTAATGTGACAATCATTTGTAAATAGTGGATATTTTATATCTTTTATACCAATACAGAATATAATACTGGGACAAGGGCTTTCCTAATGGGGCAGTTTAATTACCCGCAAATTATTTGTTTCCGCACCATCAAATGATTTACCTGAAAACTTGTACTTTTTTTTTTTACCATATTCACGTTTTTTAACGTGTTCACAATCGAAAAGTGTAAACACGACCTTAAATTTCCCGATAAGAAAGTATTGGCGGCCGTCAATATTTCTGTACGAAACCTTCACAAACCTGTGGAGTTATTGTGCGTGACAAAAAGCGATGAAACGCATTTCGCACCTCACAATGGGGGGAAGAGCTTTAAACATCCATCAACGACAAGGTGGAACTTATACTGAGCCTGTGGAAAGCGGAACATATTCAATAATCAATATTCATTCAATATAACAAAATATCACAATATTGGTTCTTAAATGTGAGACATTTTAAAAATATGAATTAAATGATTAATTATAGTTTTATATTGTATGTAGCGAGTGTCTGATATAACTAAATACGCACACATTGCGTTGATAATTTTAATCAGTCCTGTATGGAGCCGTTATTTATTTTATCTTAGATTATTATTAATTGCACATATTGTTGTGGATATATGTTTTTTACTGTCTGCAATAAAGAGTAACTGTAACAATGTATTTTATGTACAATAGGCATTAATAACATCCTGATAAATGCATTTTATGTTGGGGGAGGAATTTGTTAAAAAATATTTTTTTTAAAACCTTCTTTCCTTAATGGTGACATTACTAACAGGTGACAATCACTGAATACTTTTTTATTTCTGTGTTTTCTGTTGAGACTTTATATCCCACATATGTACTGTACGTATCCTGCAGTGTCTGTAAGAGCAGAGCGGACCTAGGGGCACATTTATCATTTTTCACATAAAGTGAAAAGTAGTTTTCAATCCTTATCGCAATGATAAGGATTGAACTACTTCTCACATTTATGTACAGCCGTGCAGAGAAACAGCAGTTCCGAAAAACTGCTGTTTCAGTGATAAAAAAAAACATACTTACCCCCCTCTTCGGAAGCGCTGTCTCCGGGTCTTCTCTTCACTCTTCAATTGCACATGTCCAGTTCCAAGAACTGCACATGCGCACACAGATCCCCTCTCTGTCTCTGCAACGATAGTTGCAGAGAGAGAGCGCTGAGTGACAGGGAGGGATCATGTGATCCCTCCACACATGCGCTGTCCAGCTCTGCTCTTCGGAGCAGAGCTGACAGCATTAGATTTCTTCAATTCGGATGATGTACGCCAGCTTCAGCTGGTACATTAACATGACAAGTTCCCGAAAAAAATGTTTTTTCGGGACTTGTTAGATTGCGGCCAGGAGCAGTCACCATTCTGTTGAATGGTGACTGCTCGCAAAAACGAAGAGGAGTGCAAAGCAGCAGATATCCATGATATCTGCTGCGATGCCCCCTTAATAAATTTGCGGAGGACACTGTGGGACCTTTATGACCCGTTAAAAGCACTATTGTGCTTTATTAAATATGCCCCCTAGACCCGTATTCATCACCAGACGTATCGTCACATCCGCTTGTAGTTATATATGGACGTACGTATGCTCAGCGTACGTTCGCTTGTAAAAAAAAATATGCACATTACGATTAAATCAGGCCCTGTATGCACAGATATAATGGGTAGTTGATAGACCTTTATATACTGTAAAATAGCGTAAAGTTTCGGACCTTTGCGCTGAGTTATTGCAGTCTATACGTTACTGTTACAATGTAAAGGAATCTGCAAAGAATCCTGATTAAAGCTGCTGGATGTGATTGTTTAACGCGCTATTTTTTAGTTGTTTTCCGTCGTA